>NC_056527.1:7679832-7699072 GCF_019175285.1 Sceloporus undulatus | reverse complement strand
TGGCCATCTGTCGGATATGCTTTGATTGAGATTTCCTGCATGGCAGAATGGGGTTGGACTGGATGGCCCTTGTGGTCTCTTCCAACTCTACGATTCTAAGATTCTATTTTATTTTATTTTGAAGCAAGAAAATAATAATAATAATAATAATAATAATAATAATAATAATAATAATAATAAGATTTATTTATATTTCCCGCCTCTCCCTCGAGGTGGGATCACCACAGAGATAAAATACAAAAAGCATTAAAAGGACGTAATAAAACATGGACTATATAGGGAGAGGCGCTCCCGTAAGTAACCTGGACCCAAGCCATGTAGGTCTTTAACTGTAATGACCAACACCTTGTACTGCACCCAGAAGCTAATTGGCAGCCAGTGCAGAGATTTTAAGACAAGTGTTATATGGTCGAACCTGGATTTGCCAGCAACCAGTCTGGCTGCCATATTTTGAAGCTCCAGAACTTGGCACAAGGGAAGCACCATGTAGAGTGCGTTCTAGATATCAAGACGAGAGGTTATCAGTGCGTGTACCACTGCTTCTAGGTTCCCCTGGTCCAGGTAGGGTCGCAGCTGGTGTATCAACTGAAGTTGATAGCAAGCACTCCTGGCCGTTGCATCTATTTGAGATGACAAATTAATGTGATCGGGGCAAATGTACTGTGAACCACGCTCCAATGTCAAATCGATCCATCGATTCAGATCACATACCGATTTATTTGTAAGTGGGAATGAGGCCTAAAGCAGGTTTAAAAGACCAAGACAGCTTCAAAACCAGGTTTAGTAATATTTTGAAACAAATAAATCTGGGAGGGCATTTCAGAATAGCATGCCTCAACTAAGAAGACCCTCTCCCATGTCCTGATTCAGGACCTCAACCCTTTGGCTGGCACATATAAGGAGATGTGCTCTCTCAAGTATCAAGGTCCCAGGCCTAACAGATTTGTGTTAGCATCAGTTGTCGTGGATCAAAATCTGCTCCCTCAAATACATCAGACATAATATACAAATTTCAGACTATAACAGACTTCTTATACAGATTTTTTAAACATGGATTCAAGCATCCACGATTTGAAAATGTTCAAAAAAAGAATAAATTTCAAATATCAAGCCTTGATTTTCCATTTTTTATAAGGGACACCATTTTACTATGTCATTATATTTAATAGGACTTGAGCATCCACAGATTTTGTTATCCATGGGGAAACTTGGAACCAAATCCCAGCGTATAACAAGGGTCCATTGTATGTAGGAACCTCTTAGATTCTACTTCTTCTTGCATTCAGTGGCTGCTTCCATGTCACTGAGGTGGTGGATCTGTTCTGGGTTTCAACTCAGACTTTAATGCAGTGATTCCCAAATGTTGATCTTCCAAGTGTTTTGGACTTCACCTTCCAGAAGCCCCAGCCACCTTGGCCAACAGTCAGAAATTCTGGGAGCTGAAGTCCAAAACACCTGGAGGACCAACGTTTGGGAATCAGTACTGTAAAAGATCTATCTCAGGATGCTGAATCCTATCCCCCACCCCCACAACCACACACTCACTAAATGGGTTCAGCACCTTTGGGTGCATCATCCTATGGAATCCTGAGATCTGTAGTTTTTCAAGGTCTTTAGTATTTTCTGCTGACAAGTACTAGTGTCTCACAAAACTACAAATCCCAAGACCTGTAGAATAGAGTCACAGCAGTTAAAGTGGGGTCAAACTGCTTTTTTTTCTATAGTGTAGATGCACCCTCAGATAGCTTCTTAAAAGTTCAGACTACAGTGGTCCCCCCACATTTGTTGGGGTTAGGAGTGAAGGACACCCGCCAAAAAACGCAAATAAAAAAAATGTCAAAAAACCACAAATAAAAAGCACTTTTTTTTACTTGAGAGAACACCTCTCTAGGAATCTCCAGGTCCTCCAGTGCAACTCTATGGTCAACTTCTGACAGACGTTGATCATAGAATTATGCTGGAGGACCTACAAATGCCTAGAGAAGTGTTCTCTCTAGGAACCTTTAGATTCTCCAGCACAACTCTATGGTCAACTTCTGGCAGAGTTGCACTGGGGGACCTAGAGATTCCTAGGGTTTATTCCCACTATGATTTAAAGTGAATTGCTGATCGGTTTATATTATTATTATTATTATTATTATTATTATTATTATTATTATTTGTATCGCGCCTCTCCCTGTATTGGATCGAGGCAGGTAACAACAAACAAAGGAACAATAAAAATACAACACAACAAGCCACAAATAAAAACATAGCAAAACATATCAAATCCTAATTTCCTATCTCCCTCCCACCCTGGGATAGCATTAAAACAACAATTCCCAGTAAAACGATCCCAATAAAATAGTCAATAAAGTCAATTACGATCACAATCCGGTGGGAACAGCTGTGCAACTGAAGAACGAACATTCCGAGGAGGTCGGTTTGGGGAGGCCTGCCAGAAGAGATCCGTTTTTATTGCCTTCTTAAAGGCCTCCAAAGATGTTATAAGGCGGATCTCCTCCAGCAGGTCATTCCAGATTTTTGGAGCAGCAACAGAAAACGTCCTCTGGGAAGTCGTTGCCAGTCTATGACCACAGTTCCCATTTGAAACCAGTTCCGATCCTGCTTTGATCGATTTCTGTCGTGATAAAACACACACACCCCAGTTTTTCCAGTCACTAGTTTCCTAGCGGTTCTTTTAAAAATAATCAATTCCAAAGCGTGTTCAACAAGTGGGAACAACGGATCTGAATCGCATCATTCTGGAGGGGAGGGACTAATGGCAGAGGGGTGTTTACCATCCCTCCTCAGTTTTTGGTAGATCCACCATTCCCCTCCCCTTCCCCAGCGCTGCCTTTGTGTTTGTGGTGTGACCTAAAAAAAAATTGATAGAAGATTTGATTCATTGATTTTACAACTACTTGCAGTCAGTGAGGCAACTGGTTACAAAGTCAATCAATCGAATCTCCTATCAATTTATTTTAAACATATATGTATATAGTTTCCTAGCTGGGCTGCCTGGGCTTACGTCAGTGATGTTTTGTTTTGTTTTTGTTTTTTTTATTTATATACCGCTATTCCAAAGATCATAGCGGTGAATAGCAAGTAAGCTAATTAGCAAGTAATGACACACAGATGATTGACATGCATTTTGAAGCGGCGCAAACTAATCGAGATGACAATCGCTCCAAAAAAGAAGCAATTACAAGGAGATAATGAAAAGATTCATTTTCATAGTGGGAACGATGGACCTTTTGGAACTGATTTACCAACATGGAGTGAAGGCGAATCGAACACCGGTTTAAATGTAGCAATAGCAATAGCAAGTACATTTCTATACCGCTTATCGGTGCACTTAACCACTCCCTAAGCAGTTTACAAAGTGTAAGCTAATTGCCCCAACAAGCTGGGTATTCATTTTAGCAACCTTGGAAGGATGCAAGCCTGAGTCAAGCTTGAGCCCCTGGCTGGGATTGAACTTGCAACGTTATGGTTTATGAATGAGTGGCTGCAGGACAGGCATTTAAGCACTGCACCTCCAGGGCTCCTGGTGTAAGTGGGAATGTAAGTGGAAATGAGTTCCTAGAGAGAACATATTAATCAAAACAGCAAATAATCAAATCCCCAAAAGTCAAAGCTGCAAATGTGGAGGGCCAGCTGTAGAACACAACGTGGGCTCTCCATCCCAGTGACATGGAAGACCCCGGAGCATGAATTGAAAAAGTGAGTTGCAATCCACAAAAGCTCATGCCGCAATAACTCTTCTCCGTCTTCCAGCTGGGTGTGATTATTTGTTGTTTTCTTTTCCTACTGGTACTGCAACAAGAAATAAAGAGAAGGAAGCCACAGAGCAGAATGCCACAGAATGCCTTTTAGCCGAAAGAACATACCGCCCAATAAAACTGTTTTCATCATTGAGGGGAAGTTGGTTTGCATCATTGCTGGGAAGCCAGGACTATCCTCTGAGATCTTCACCTGCTAATCAAGGGCTTGCACACACACTCCATTGTGTGTGAAATGTCACAATTGTAATTAGGTCAGTGAAACAGAGCAACTCTTCAGAGTACAAAATTGGGACTGTGCACTTGACAAACTGGTGATGGACAGACAAGAAAAACCTGTTGCTTCAGAAGGAATATTTTTCCCCAACAACAACTCTTAATCCTGCGTGATTGCCTATTCCATAAAGGAAATTGCACAACAGTCTTTCCAACCAAGACTATAGCTCCCATAATCCTCAGCCAGCATAGCACTAGGTTGCTTTTCTCCAGAAATGGAAACTATGCAGTTCTCCAGATGATGATGAACTGCAATTTCCTGCATGAGTCACCCTCTGTTCCCTGTCTAGGGCTGCTGGGAGCTGCAGTCCAATACCATCTGGAAGGTTACACAATTCCTACTTCTGCTTGATACAGACACGATCGATGGATGGACATGAGATCCTCAGGAAGATGACCGTCTTCCTTGCTTAGTGATCCCTCTTTAAGGATAGGGTGAATATTTGAAAGTAGTAAAAATAAAAAAGTCAAAAATTGTGTTTGATGAGTATTAAGAAACCCTGATGAAAAGAATCCTGGACTAGTGAGAACACAACAGTTGTATGTGGTTGTTTTCCATATAGAAATAAACTAAATTTTTCTGCATAGGAAACAGCATTTTCTACCCAAAGCAACCACATGTGCATTTTACACAGAAGAAGTCATGGTTTACTGATTTTCTCCACAGGAAACAACATTTTCTGCCCAACGCAACCATGTGTGAATTTTACATAGAAGAAGTTGAGTTTGAATATTACATTGATATATTTGGAAAAAACAGGTTTAATTGAATTACTAACGACAGAATCAAGAAGGCAAGATTTTAGAAGAAAAGGACAGAATGAAAAGTATATTATTATACTGAGCATAGTTAGACCTGGAAGAACAGAAGGAACAAAATGTTTGAAAAAATGGTAAAATCACATTCCAAATGAATGTTTGTTTATCTATCACAATATTTGTTTTACAGTTTAAGTGTAGAATGTTTGTTTTTGAATAATGCTATGTTATATTATTTTAAAAAATTAAAAAGAATTTTACACAGAAGAAGTAATGGATTGCAAATTTCCTCTATAAGTAATGTATTTTCTGCCCAACGTACAAAGAAGAAGTAATTGACTGAGAATTTTCTCCATAGGAAACAGCATATTCTGCTCAAAGCAAGCACATATGAATTTTACACGGAAGAAGTCATGGATTGCAAGTAGTCTACACAATGTTAAATACATGAATGTAGATTTACACAATGCAAGAATGAAGTTCGATTGTGGCCTCTTATTTGCAAAAAGCAAACATCATATTTTCTTCTTAGAAGTATTGCTTCAATGGAATCTAAAGGATTGCAGTCCAAAACTTGCTTGAAACATGTCTGTACTGCAGTTGTTCTGGGATAAGCCCAAAACAAACCATGACGAGTTTATAAATATATCAGCTTTAATGTGGTTCTTCTTATTGCATTCAGACATTTTAAAACAGGTACTGTAGCTTATAGGGCACGTAATAGAACCGGGGCCCATTCAGTTTCATAGTTTGTAGTTATCACACTATGGTTCCATTTTAACTGCCATGGCTGCATCCTATGGAATTCTGGGATTTGTAGTTTGGGGAGGCACTGGAGGAGCTCTCTGGCTGCAAATTCAAAACACTCATCCCTAAACTGCAAATTCCAAACTCCATAGGTCAGAACCATGGCAATTAAAGTGGAATAACAGCACTATAACTGGCACATGGGGGGTTTTGAAAACAAAAGTACTCAAAGAAAAGAACATTGGCTTTTTCCCCCTCCCGTGAGAAAATGTCCACCAATGTATCTGTTGTCCTTTTTTCATGGCACATTGTGGCAATTTAAGGTGCCAGCTCACAGGTGAGTAATCTTTGCTGGTTCACTGAAGACATTGCTGTCCTTTGGTGTTAAATGTCCATTTCCCAAGCCATTGTCATCTGTCTTGCTGGGTCTAACTCTGAAGAAAGAAGATTAAAAAGAGGGGATTAGATTTCTCTGTATGCAATATTTTGCTCCAAATAATGCTGTAGAAATATTAGAGGGAACTATGGAGGCCATCTAGCTCATCCCCACCTTAATGCAGGAGTCTGCAACTACAGCATCCTTTGCAGATGTCCAGTCCACCTCTGACTGAACCCCATCCACAAAGCACAAACCATGCCCACCCTGCTTTATGAAAGGCAACTAAATGTAGGAATGGCCCCTCTTGAAATGCATCCCGTATGGAGTGGCTTCTGGTGGAACATAAGTTCTCTTGATGGCATCAATTTTATGACAGCTGATGTGAAGTTGCACATGACATTGACTCTAACTGCCACAAATCAAATGATGGTCATGCATGTACAAACCAGATCCAAGGATTGAATAAGCAGAAACAGAAGAATCACAACATTTTACAGGGAATTCGCACATTTATGGAGTCCACTTTTTAATGGCTGAACACTGCAGCTATTTCCAGACAGTCTTTAAAGCAAAATTTATTTTGTGAACAACAGCTCCCAGGAAAAAAAACCTCCCAGAAACCATGGCAAGCTGTAGACCAAAAATATTTATTTTTCTCCTCGAGGCAGTCCTATATGAAGAGCATCATAATAGACATTGGGGCTCTCCAGTCCACCCCGAAAGGGCAGGCTGGAGGCTCCCAGTTTTCCTCCAGAAGGATGTAGCAGCAGCCAATCTGTGCCACGTCCCTCTGCCCCAAAAAGAACCCAGAAAAACCAGGTTCTTCTTGGGACACCGCACTGACGCCAATGGACCACTTGTGACATAACCAACGCGCAGCGACATGTAAACACTGTGCATTGCTTACATCACAATGGCAGCCCCCATGTGGATGGGAGGCCGCCATTACGTGATGTGCTAAGGTTAGGGAGTGTGTGGTTGGCGCACGCTCCCTAACCCTAGAGTCGCCACCAGGATTCCGCTTCCTGCAGGTATGTACTGGGCCATAGTCTGATAGTAAGTGTAGAATCATCTTCCTATGAACTCACCTCCCATAGATTATAGGGGGAAGGATGTGAGGGAATTCAAGGTTCACATTATAACCGCACAGAGAACTCACCGTTGATTGCCGATAGCATCTTCCACATGATCTGGAAGGTCCTTGCCATGTGTTTCAGGCAGAAGGAGGCAAAGGAGTCCAGCCACCACCGAGGTGCTACCAAAAATCGACACAGAGATGGAGGTGTGGTATTTCTCCAAGAGAGGAACCAGGGGTGAGATTATGCTAGCCATCCGGGTGGCCATCTGGAACACTCCAAGTCCGGTCTGCCTAAGGAAGAAGGAGAAAACAGCAGCACGTGAAATAGGGTGGTAGCAAGTTGCCCATCCAACTTGCACTTTCTTCAGCAGTTACCTCCAGAATATGTCAGCATATTCTTACAATTCATGGACTGGGGTTCCAGACTGTGCCAAGTCTATACTCTGAAAAGCCTAGAAATTGTGCTGGTTGAAAACAAATAGTTATAGATATAAAAGGAAATGGTTCTTTTATATCTTTTTTATATCAGTGATCCACTAGGTGACCTTGGGCAAGTTACATTCTCTCAGCCTCAGAGGTTGGCATTTGCAAACCCCCTCTGAAGGAACTTGCAAAGAAAACCCCATGATAGGTTTGCTTTGGGGCCACCATAAGTTGGAAACAACTTTAAGGCCACAAATCAACAAATTTTTCAGGTATTCATACTAACCTATATGCCCATGTGTTCCATGCTGTTTTAGGTGATATTTTTGCATAAACTCAATATCCTAAAATTGTGCAGAATTGGGCTATACATTCACAGAGATGCATTTTGAAGGGCAGAGGGGCTATTGTGTACTTTTTCTCTTTATAAAAGGTCTGTGGAGTGGTGGTATGCTGCTGAGACTTGCAAAATCGAGGCTCTAGTCCTCCCTGAGGCATGAAACTCTCTGGATTCCCTTAGGCCAGTCTCCTCTCAGCTCAACCTACTTCACAGGGTTGTTGTGAAGATACAGAAGGGAGGAAGAGAAGGACCTACACCACTGAGATCACTGGAGAAAAGAGGGAGAATTATATGTAGCTATGAAATTAATACAATAAATTGTGGCAAAGCCATAAGGTTCTAACGATTTATCTTTGGCTTTTTGTTTTGAGTCTTCAACATGCATGCTTCCTTATTCTAGACACAAATAAGATACAAAGTGGACTCTAGCATATGAATGCAGGGTGGGTTGCTTCCAACTGCTGACAATTCACTTTTTTAAAAAAATCAAATCTCACAAATCTGCAGCCAGCATATGACCTATAACCGTACTAATGATGGATACTGAGGACTTGTGTAATTTTTCCATGCTCTTCTTCCACATATCACACTGCAAAAGAGAGCTTGAGCTGGAGGGGATTAAATACAACTGGTTTTTATGCAGACAATAAGGGAGAGATTTAGCTTTAGAATGGATAAAAATTATTTGCAATTGCAAAGGAAGAAACAGAAATGCAAAATGCCATTTTTAATCTTAAAATCGTGATAACCTGATAGTTATAAACCCTTGCAAAACAATAACAACAATTCTTCTTCTTCTAAACCCTCTGAGACTTAATGCCATGAGTGTGTATGTGTGTCTATGTGTGAATTTTTAATGAATTTGTCTTACCGGATAACTGTTGGGAGCAGTTCTGTGGAATACACATAGGATGTAGTAAAGGAACCAGCAATGGCAAACTTCCCAGTGATGGCCAGCACTGTTTTTATCACAGGCAAGTCTAAAGTGAAAGTCAACATTTTTGGTTTAAAGAACAGAACAATCAGGAAACTAGTGTGGAGGGACTCAAAGGAAGAAGACAAAGAAAGAGAACACAATATCCACAATCTCTTCACAGAAACAACAGCAAACTTCATTAAGGAGTCAAGTTCTTGTGAAAGAACCTCTTGCCCATAAGGCAGGTGTGCAAGTCCCCACCCCAAGTTGCCCATCCAACTTGCACTTTCTTCACCAGTTACTTCCAGTTTTGCAAGGGAGTCAAGCTGCACAACATTATGAGATAGAAAGAAATGTAACTTAGGAGTTTCTCACACGAAAGAGATCAGGAGTTTATCCTGTGAATATCCTGGAAAATCGTGCAATTAGGTGAAATGATTTCCCACAATGTCACACAAAACCCGCCATTAAAGTAGTCACAAAGAAGCATTAACACACATCTTTTTGCTTTCCGGATTTCAGTGAGAATGCTTTTCAGGTATCGCTTTGTTTGCGCAATTGCGTGTGATAACCATCTGTGCAATTACTAGCTATTTTCACTTTATTTGCTAGATGCTTTAAATGCACTTTAATCTCTAATGCTGAAAATAGCCCCAGTGTGATAAACTCCTTAGAGAGGCAAATGAGGCTGACACACAGACCAAAGAAAGACCAAAGGAACATACCACTTCAGCCAGGAGGGATTTCAGTTGATGATGTCAACAACCAAAGAAGCTGCTTGAGAAGGTAGCCTTGAGTCTCCACCAACGGAGGCCATGTCTTCCCCCACAGAAAATATGTGTGACCATGCAAAGCCCTTCCACAAATCACTGAGTAGAAATGGATGGTCCTAGGGAGACCGCTTATACATGGTGATACATGTTCATGGTAAGGTCATTCCTGCTATGCAGAAAGCATCCCTTATTTAGGCATTTCCTTAAGTTGATTCTTACCTTTTGGAACAGCGGTGATGAAAAGGCAAACTACTCCACCCAGGAGCAAGTAGAAAGCTTGGCATCTTTTTCTCCCCATCCACTGCATCACAAAGAGACAAGAGATACGAGCTGGTATTTCAACAGCCCCAAAGATCAGCTGTGTCAGGTGGATATCCAAGCCAAAACTGCCCACATTCAGGCTTAAACCAAAGTATGTCAAACTATTGACAAACCTACAGGATGGAGAATTTGGGGGGGGGGAGATTAAAGTATAAAATGAGTAATATATGTTCAATGAATACCACACAGTCCTTTCCCCACCTTTTAATCTGCAAATTAGTTCTCTGATATTTGGGGAAAGGGGGGGGGGGTTCTAATCCTCAAGGAAATAAATGTGTTTTTAAAAGATAAAACCTTTTTGGCAGGATTTGGATAAGATTTTCCTTACAGGTTGAGTCTGAAAAGTGTGCCTTTTTGACATGCTTGGGGACAGAGGTGTTTTGGATTTTGTATATTTTTACATTTTGGAATACCAGTATTCATATATATGAATATAATGAGATATCTTGGAGATGAGACCAAAATGTAAATGCAACATTCATTTATGTTTCATACATACACATAGCCCAAAAGGAATTTTATACAATATTTCTTAATAATTTTGTGCAGGGAACAAAAGGTGTGTACCTTGAACCCTCAGAAAGCAAACGTGTCACTATTTCAGACACCCATGAAAAAAGTTTTGATTGTGGAGGTGTTTTGGATTTTGGAATTGGGGCTAAGTGAGATTCATCTGTACCTTGCTTTGTTGTTGTAGTGCCTTCTAGTCATTTCCAAATTATGGTGACCCTAAGGCGACCCTATCATGGGGTCGGGTCATCTTGGCAAGATTTGTTCAGAGGAGGTTTGCCATTGCTTTCCCCTGAATGTGTGAAAGATGATGGATGATTTAGACCAGCAACATCTGGATAACCTACATTTGGGAAGGGTTGCTGTACACTGACTGGCAACAGTTCTCCAGAGTTTCAGAAATCATTCCTAATGCCTTCAGTGATACTTCTAATGACTTCAGCATGTTAGATATTCTACAACTGAGCTGAAGGCTCCCATTAACAAGAGATACTAGGAATCCAATCTTAGATCTCTGCTGCCCCCAAACTGTTATTCTACTACTGCTGTTAAGAGGAAGGATCAAACTTACCAGACTGTTGACATAAGGAAAGTCACCTTCCTTAGGTGGAGATTTTTGACAAGTTCTAGAATACTTCCAGATTTGGTGGTCCTTTCAGCTTTCAACTTTGCCATGAAATTAGAAAGAGAAAACACAAGCATGAAGGAAAGAGAGAGTGAGAGAGAAAGCAAGTGAATTTCAACTGTAATGTCTCAATTTGGAACAATCTAGTATACTAGAGAGCCAGATATTGCCTATATGCTTTGTTCATAATTACATATATATAGCCCTGTTGGATTTTGCCATCTAGTGGTGAGCCAGAACTCCCAAAATTTTGCAGATCGCAGCCTGTCTCACCTGATCTAACATTTCTGGTGGGATGCTTCGTTTATTCATTGCAGCTGCCTTCAGGAGGAGCTTTTTTGCTTCCTCCACCTTCCCTTTGGTCACCATCCACCTGGGAGACTCAGGAAGGACCCTGAAACATTTGCAGACATTCAGACAACTTCAGTGTTGTATCCTCCTGGATCTTTCATTTTGTCTGCACAGATATTACGGTCTCAGACCTTGTTTTGCAAGGTGGTCTAGGCTATGCATCTGGTATGTATGAGCACTGGAGCATTTATCTATTTTATTTTTGCCTCTTGTGTTGATTCTAAGAGACAGTGTGGTGTAGTGGTTTGAGAGTTAGAGTATGACTCTGGAGACCAGGGTTCGAATCCTCCACCATTAAGGTTGGTGTCACCCACTGCAGTAACTTATGGCATCACCTAGCCAGCTTGGCCAATAGTAGGGGATGCTGGGAACCAAGTCCCAAACATGTGGAAGATGAACATTTGAGAACCCCACATTGACCCTCTCCCATACCACACTGTACAGAATCATCAGAAATGTTTTTGTTCTAATATTAGTCATAAATTAGAGTTTAAGTCCCATCTTGTCCATGGAAACCTCCTGGGTAACCTTGACCAAGTTGCACTCTCTCAGCCTCAGAGGAGAACAATGGCAAATCCCTTCTGAAGGAACTTGTCATTAAAATCTCATGATAGCTTCACCTTAGTGTGGCCATAAGTCAGAAATGACTTGAAGGAACACAACAACAACAGCGGCAATAACTGTGACGTAAAGAACTAGCAAAACTAAAAATTTTCACTTAAATTACAATATCATATGCACCGCCTAAATGCATTTCATGTGGTTAAAGTGAAAATTTGGGAAGATGTGCTGTTTTTAAAGAAAATTTCACAACTATTTCTACTGCCCGCTCTGACTTGACTCTTCAATGCTAAGCGTTGTTGCACTTCTCACACTCCTTCCCAGCCATGCATGCACAAGTCCACAGGATTCATTCTCTATCACAGAGCTTCATAACAGTCTCTGGGTAGATACCAGACACTCTAACCAGCTTGGCCAGTGGTGAGGGAACTCGTCCCAAACATGTGGAGGATGAAAGTTTGAGAACTTCTGCTCTGATGTGTTACTCACCATAGGTAAAAAAAGAGAGCAAAGACAGGGGCAGAGCCTGCAATCTGCAGTAACTTCCAGTCATGAATGGCATAAGCTAAACCAGCCAGCATCATCTGCCCTATTGCAAAGCCCACGTGGCTGCTGATCACCGTATGTGGACGATAGGCTATCCCGACCCATTCAGCACCTAGGAATCATAAAAATAAACTTACATTTTGAGCTTGGAAATGCAAGCAATTGTTGTTGTTGTTGTTGTTGTTGTTGTTGTTGTTGTTATTATTATTATTATTATTATTATTATCCTTTATTTTTGAAGCGCTGTAAATTTACACAGCGCTGTACATACAATCTTTTTAGTTAGACGGTTCCCTGCCCTGGGGCTTACAATCTAAAAAGACATGACACAGAAGGAGAAGGGAGTGGTGGAGGGAAAGGGTAAGAGGTCCAGCAGTTCCTCTCTACCTCCGAGGCCTGGACCAAGGCAGATGGACTGGAGGGAGGGCTTGGCTTCATAATGGATGGTTAATCTTCTTCTAGGGAAAATACATACTCTCAAGTAGGATAATACATATACAGTACATAGCAATACAGGAAATGGTTTAATAAACAGGCACCAAAAGAACATCAAATAGTAAGTGACAATTATGCAATGCCTGGGAAGGCTTCTCTGAACAGGATGGTTTTCAACTCTGTTTTGAAGCTGGTTAAAGAAGTGATGGCTCTTGCTTGTGGGGGAAGAAGGTTCCAGGAGTGAGGGGCAGCAAGTGAAAAGGGGCGAATCCGGGATGGGGCAGAGGAAAGCCTGGGCTGAGACAGCAGACCTTAACTACCAGAACGGAGGGCCTGAGTGGGAATGGAAGGAGAAAGAAGGTCTGATAAATCACATTTGTACCTTCACACAGGACAACACAAAACCCCTCTCAACAAACCTTGCCAAGAAAACCTTGTGACAAGTTCACCTCAGTGTCTCCATAAATTGGAGATGAAGGCCCATGGAAATATAGACCTTTAGGCCAAAATCCTAAATCCCATGAAACCCACTGGGTGACTGTGGCAAGTTGCATGCTCAGGGGAAGGCAATGGCAAACCTCCTCTGAACAAATCTTGCCAAAAAAAACCCATGATAGGTTCGCCTTAGGGTCACCGTAAGTTGGAAATGACTTGAAGGCACACAACACACATAAAGAATGTGATCTGGCCATATGTGATTTGAATATGTTCACATTATTTGGGGGGGGGGGTGGAATCCTGAAACAACAAAGAAAATGGAATTACAATTTTTACTACAGTATCTGCAAGGATGCACATTTTTGGATGTGTGAACATCCGAATTGCCTGCCTTCAGATGGCAATGCATTTTGGAAGAAAGAAGGGCAGGCTGGTGTCACTTCTAACAGCTTTCTGTGGCCTTAGGAGCATGCTTGTTGTTTGTTAACTGTCCTTGAGTTGGACCCGACTTGTGGCAACCCTGTGAATGAGACATCCTCCAGTGCTCTGCTCAGATCCTGCAGATTCATGCTGTGACCTCTCTAAATTATTATTATTATTATTATTATTATTATTATGGTATCCTTGGCATTTTACAACATTTTTATTAGTTTTTCTTAGACTCCAGCTAAACATTTGAAACAGGTACAGTAGCCTGCAGTTAGGTTCCAGGAACCCCTGTGGATACCAAAATCCATGGATGCTCAATTTCCATTATATACAATGGCATAGTAAAATGGCATCTCATATATAAAATGGCAAAATTAAGGTTTGCTTTTTGGAATAAACATATTTTAAAAATATTTTCAAGGCATGGATGCTTAAATCTATTGTTTAAAAAAAACCATGGATATGGAGGGATGACTGTACAGTGGTGCCTCGGGTTACGAAATTAATTCGTTCCGCCGCCACTTTCGTAACCCGAAAAGCATTCGCAAGCCGAAATGCCATAGGCGCTAATGGGGAAAAGCCGCGATTTCGTGCGAAAAAGCGCCGAAAAGCACCAAAAATTTTTTCGTAACCCGAAATAACCTTCGTAACCCGGAACAATTATTTTCAATGGATTTTTTTCGTAACCCGGAAATTTCGTAACGTGGGTATTTCGTATCCCGGGGTACCACTGTATTCCATTGTCTCTTTCTTCAACCCACTGCTGAAGGCAATGGGCATTTTAAATAGTTGAAGGTCTAGATAGGGAGGAAAGAGCAAACTTTGGCTCTTTCACTTTGGAAAGGAGGACAGATAAGGTTGGAGCTCTCCAGCAACATTTCCCCCTCCTCTGCTTAGCCAGGTATTAATTATTTTTTTGCCCTCATTAAACCTCCTGATATACCAGTTTTCCCAAGGAGTAACTGTCAAGCAGAAATAAACATTTCCAACACACTCCAAGTTATGACTGAGCAGACAGGGCACAATTTCAATATCATCTGCTTGGATATGCCACAGAACATATGCAATGGGTCATAGTGTATGATTAGGCTGACGATACCTGCTGTTTTAAATGGGACAGTACCACTTTTTTCATGTTTCCAGATCATCCCATCATTTAAATATGAGAGCGATCAGGGAGCGGCAATTTAGGTTGTGTGGGATTAAGAAAGATATGGTGACAACAGAGGGAAACATTGTTTACAAGGGAAGGCAAGATCAATGTTAGAAAGCTATCTCACCTTCAGTTCCTCCTGTAACCCAATATGAGCTGGAGAGTGAACCAACTCAACCACAGAACTTTTCCGTGCTCCTGTGCAATGCCAGGTCAGTTAAAAATAAAATGCATATTATTCACAATCTCCTTATAGAAGAGAAAGCCGACCTGGCAAGCTTTACATAAACTTGGCTGGGAGATGATAGTATTACAACTTGGGCTCAGGCCCTACTAGCTGGGTATTCTGTCAGAGAGCAAGTAAGGGGAAGTGGGCAAGGGAGTGGAGTGGCCTTGGTCCATAAAAATAATCTTACTTTGACCAGGATACTTGTCTGGAAAACAGACTACTTCGAGTGTATTTACCTAAGCCTGAAGACAAAGGATAGTTTGGGGATTCTGTTAGTATACCATCCATCTTGTTGTCTAGCAGACTCCCTAATTGAGCTACCACAACTGGTCTCAGAGTTGGTGTTGGAGTTGGTGTTGGAGTAGACTATTGGTCCTGGGCGATTTCAACATTCCACTCAAGACAAAACTTAACAAGTGCAGCTCAGGAGTTCATGGAGTCCATGACAAACAAGGGCCTATCCCAATTAGTCTCTGAGCCTATACATTACACAGGTCATATGGCTGATATGGTCTTTTGTACGGAACAGGTGTATCCTAGGGTGGAGGTAATTAATACCACCATATTGTCCTGAACGGATCACTTCCTGATCAGGGTTGGACCGAAGGCCAGTGTTCACTCCATGGGGGGGGGGGATGGAGGACCTACTAGAATGGTCCATCCACGAAGGCTAATGGAACCAACAGGTTTCTAGAAAGCCCTAGAGGGTTTAATGGTTGGTAGTGCTAGTGATGCTGTTGAAGCCTTGGTTAATACTTGGAATAGTGATTTGACCAGAGCTATTGACACAATCGCTCCCAAGTGTCCTTTCCAGCCTGTTTCTAACCGTAAACCTTGGTACACGAAAGAACTTAGGACCGGATATGGAGTTGAGACTGCTATGGTTGCCTTGGTCAATGATCTTCATTTGAGTATCAACAGGGGGAGTGTGACCCTGTTGGTACTTCTGGACCTCTCAATGGCTTTTTACACTATTGATCATAACACCCTTTTGGAATGCCTGAGAGAACTAGGAGTCGGGGGCACTGCATTGCAGTGGTTCCAGTCCTATCTCTCAGGTAGATTCCAAAAGGTGATGCTTGGAGACAGCTGCTCTTCAAAAAGAGAGCTCAAATTTGGCATCCCTCAAGGAGCCATTCTGTCCTTTCAATGAATGCCTAAATGGACTGGATGAGGAAAAACAGACTGAAACTGAATCCAGAGAAGGCGGAGTTACTCACTGTTGGAACCCCTAATCCAGGGATTGGGATATATCAATCGGTCCTAGATGAGGTCACAATCCCCTTAAAGGACTGTGTTTGTAGTGTGAGAGTGCTCCTGGATTTGTCACTTCAGATGACAAATCGGAGAAATGCGACGGTCAGGAGCGCTTGTTATACACCAGCTGCATTATTTCCTGGAACTGGGAGACCTGGAAACAGTGGTACATGCGCTGGTAACCTCATGACTTCTCTAATGCGCTCTACATGAGGCTATCCTTGTATCTAGTCCGGAAACTTCAGTTAGTTCAAAACATGGCAGCCAGATTAGTCACCAGAACAGCTAGAGGTGACCACATAACACATATCCTAAAATTTCTCCACTGGATGCCTATCAGTTTCCGGGCCCAGTCAAATAAATAAAATAATAAATAAAACTTTTATTTTTTTATCCCACTTTTCTGTGATGAGACAATCAAAGCGGCTCACAACACATTAAAATATCCACATTCAACATTATGTCCCAGATTCCCCCCACTTTAAAACAGGATTAAATATGATCTGATTAAAATTGGAGATTAAAATATCTGTTAATAACACAATAAAAATATAAAGAGGGCAGAGTAGGGTAATACATGAAGTGAGGGGCGATCATTCTGTGTACGGACACTTTTATTCAGGAAAGGCCAGTACAAGATCCAACCTATTTGCGAGATTGCCTTCTTCTATATAATCCACCTCACACATTTAGGTTCTCTAGGAAAAATCTACTGAAGCCAAAAAAGACCAGGTTGGCTGCTGTTACCCAGAGGGCCTTTTCATCTGCCACTACCAAATTGTGGAATGGCCTGTTGGAAGAGATCTAAAATGTTACTAATCTTGACCGCTTTTAAAAGGCTGTCAAGACGGATCTTTTCCAACAGGACTTCCCTGAATAACTTGCTTGGTCACCCGCTGACATAGACTACCATAAGGAATACCCCAGAATGCCCATCTCTCTATCACTGATTGATTGTTTTAATAATTTTAGATGAATTATTATTATTATTATTATTATTATTATTATTATTATTATTATGTGAGATTATAATGTTATTGTTTGGAAGATGGGATGATGGGGTTTATTGTGTGTTGTTGTTTCTTTTATTATGTTGTAAACTGCCTCGATCGTGTGGGAGAAGCGAGATAAAAAAATAATAATTTCTAGATACATCATTCCTGCCCAGCATTTGTAATTTGCAGTGGTGCTGCATGTGGCCAATGGAATATGCATAGATGTGAACTGTTAAGAAAGTGTACAGAAGTGAAGACAATCGAACATTGATTCGGAGGTCTGAAAATCAGCACGAATTTATGTAACATACTTATGTGTAAACTGGCTCTTAGCTGGACAAAAAGTCCGGGCCTGATGGATGGCAATGTACCACATCATTAGAAGTTAGATAACTGCCAGCTTTTGATAAAATGGGCATTCAAAAAGCAGAATCTCTTTTACATTTTGTACAGCCTCTTGCTTTTCCAACATTTCCCATGTGCTTGGATGGTGGTCCTACCTAAAGCCACACCACATATTAAGGCTCCAGAAACAGCAGCGCCCACCAGAAACCGGACAGCACTATAGAGGGAAAAATTTGGAACAAAAGCGACAGCAACCCCGGCTGTGCCTTGAAGGAGCAGTGACAACAAAATAATTGGTCGCCGGCCAAACCTGAGAGGAAAGGGAAATGCATTTAGCCATCTTTTGGTAACATTTATTCTAACATTAACAATAAATTAATGTAATTGTAATTTATCGTAACGGTTATTGTGACATTTCTCTTTGAAGGCAAGAGTCCTAAATAAATGGCACTTGGAGACTTTCCTAGGCACCTGGAAATTTGCCTTGGACTTTTATAGCGGATGATAGACACCTGGCTTCCCAATGTTTGCCAGCTATACCCTCTTTTACATTAGGGTACATTTCCATCCCTAATCCCCTATTAAGGAGGTGGGCAACTTTGCAGGGGACAAAGATCAATTTATGCCCACCAGAATACCCAATTGTCATCCTTTTCCCAACCTTCTGCATAGCGGGGGGGGGGGGTGTTGAGGTTTGGGGACTTCTGGGGGATTAAGCAAACCACTGCATTTTCAAGGCAGTTCTCATGGCTTTCAGCCAGCTTTCAGACTTTAAAAGATGTTCCAAAATCAGTCTGGAAAAAATAAATAAAAATTGGGAATCTGGAGGCTTTGGGGAGCTTTGATCTGGCGGGGTTCTGGGGCAGCATTTAGAGGTCCTAATGGTAGAGCTTGAAAAGGTTAACTTTTGGGGCTATCAGTTCCAGAATCACTGAACCAATGTAGGGTTCTGAAAGCTGTGTTTCAAAAAGAGTACATTAATTTTTTTAAGGTAATGCTTTCCCAGCTTAATTTTGGATTCCTTCCAACCAACTATTGTTCACCCATCATTCATCAAATGTGCAATTTTCTTTCTTACCTGTCACTTAGTGGACCAAACACAAGAGCTCCGATGAGAAGGCCCAACATGAAAATGGATTGTGAGATGCTACTCAAATCTTTCCTGTCACATACGAGGTCAAACTGATTGAAGGAAAAGAAAGCCAGTTTACTCAAAACTCACAGAGGGCGTGAAGAATGCCATTCTCTAACTGTCCAATTTGGAAGGGACAGCCCTGATTAAACCTCTATTATCCCACTTTCTCAGCTGCATTTAAGATGTCCCAGTTTCCCTCTCCTCTTCCATTCCAGTTGCTGCAAACTGAGCTTAGTGCAAAAGTAGTTTGAAATCCATTAACTTTACCAGGGGGCCAGAGGAAAGGAGGGGGCAGCATCATGCTTTTCCCAATAGGCTTTCCCACCCCTGCTGTGTGCATTTTCCTCTTGTATGTGAGAGACAAAGGTTCGTAGCCTAAAGCAGTAATCCAATCTTCTACTAGCACCCATGGTATATTCCCACACCCCATCCTATGCTAAACTCCTAGGGGTTGA
>NC_056527.1:7645585-7670212 GCF_019175285.1 Sceloporus undulatus | reverse complement strand
AAAATGTTATTTGAAAACACTGAAATTCTGGACCATGCCAACAACTATCAGGCCAGAATGCACAGGGAAGCCATTGAAATCCACAAACACCTGGACAATTTCAACAGGAAAGAAGAAACCCTTAAAGTGGACAAAGTTTGGTTACCCATCCAGAAAAACAGCAAAATCAAGACTCAGCAAATGTCAATGAAAAACCACCCAGGGTCAGGGCTTTTCCCAGCAGACAATGATCACTAATTTAACATACACTTTGCATATCCTCCCACCCTGAGGCCTTGCCATTAACAACAGAACAATACATGGAAATCACTCCTTCCTACCCAGGATCACACAGTATATATATACCCCACTCTCTTCCATGCCAGCATTTTCTGAAGATGCCAACCACAGATGCTGGCGAAACATCAGGAATAAACTCTTCTAGAACATGGCCAGAGAGCCCGAAAAACCCACAGAAAATTAGAGACAAAAATGGTTGTGTAGCTGGCAGCCAGCACAAGGATGCACTATTTCAAGATCTCCCTTGGAAGTTCATTTGTGACTCCAGCAATTCCTCTCCCAGGTGACCCACGTTCTAGCAGAGAGAGCAGTTGTTGTTGTTATTGTTGTCTCTCTTCAAGTAATTTCTGACTTGTGCAGGGTGACCAGATGTCCTAATCGCAAAGGATGACAAGACACTGAAAACTGTAGGACATTACCAAATAAAAGTTAGAAACACGAATATAAATGTAAATTCATGCTTTTTAATCTTGCTGAAAATGGGAGACATTTTTGGAATGCCTTCTGGACAGAAGGTTGAAATGTAGGACTCGTTCTGGGGGGGAAAAGACATCGGTCACTCTGGATGTATGGCAACTCTAAGGTAAACCTATCACTGGGTTTTCATGGCCTGGTTTCTTCATAGGAGGTTTGCCATTGCCTTCTCTGAAGCAGAGAGAGTGGGATTTACTCAAGGTCACCCAGTGGGTTTCCATGGCTGAGCAGGGATTTGCACCCTGGTCTCCCAGAATTTGAGAGCCAGACTCTTTTATGATCTCTGCTTGATCCAAGATACGATAATTAGAATCATAGAATCGTAGAGTTGGAAGAGATCACAAGGGTCATCCAGTGCCACCCCATTCTGCCATGGAGCAACTCTCAATCAAAGCATACCTGACAGATGGCCATCAAGCCTCTCTTTAAAGACTTCCAAGGAGGGAGACTCCACCACTCCCTGAGGAAGTGTGTTCCACTGTCAAATTCTTTTACTATTTCTACTCCCTCACTGTCTAGGTTGAATGTATGTAGGTCCTCCATGGTCATTACTTTTGTTTTCTGTTCAGCATTAACCTTACCTTTGCTTTTCTTCTTTGACCTTTGACTGTGATGGTTTCTGCTGGTAGCATGGTATCATCTGCCTGTCTTAGATTGTTGATTTTCCTTCCTTTTACTATCTTTACTTCTCCTTTTTCAGAATCTAAGCCTACTCTTTGTATGATATTTTCTGCATGCAAGCTGAAGAAGTATGGAGATAAAATGCAGCCTTGCCTGACCCCTGTGCCAATTGGGAACCATTCTGTTTTTCTATATTCTGTTCTAACAGTAGCCTCTTGTCCTAAGCACAGATTTTTCATCAGGGCTCTCAGATGTAGTGGCTGTCAGAATCCATATGCATGGTTCTGTCATGTTGGCATGATGATATTGTTAGGACCCTGTGGCACACTTGGCCTGGCAATGACATGGATGTGGCCACTAGGTGGAAGTTACTACAGTTCAAGCGGCAAGGGTGTATGAGTCAGCATTTGGAAGCTGTGCATCATGGGACATCTGATGCAACATGCACAGTAGGTAAGTCAGTGAAGGGGTGCATCATGGGATAGAGTATGATGCAATATGCACTAGGGATGAAACCAGCCAGGTTTCATTGGTGGCATGGCTGTCACATGACTTCACAGAAGACCACCTATAAAAGGGAGAATGTGATTATCCCCATTGTTGGTTGGTTGGCTTATTGTGGTCAGTGGTTAGCAAAACACTGTGTTTGTATACATAGCTGTGAGTATCCAAGACGGCTGTCTGGTACTCTGTGCAATCTTGTAAATAGCTTGCAACAAGTGATTAAAGCCCGTGTGTTCAAGAGAGCCCTGCTGTCCAGCAGTGTTATTTCTTCAAGCCGGGAGTTCAAGGCTGAAAACTGTGTGGGAGGAATTTTTCCTTCTCAGCCCAAAGCCTTTGGAGACATCTCTCCAAGAGCCTTCTCGTGGCGTCCTGCCTGCGTGGATCAATGCTGCACGTGGTCGTAGTGGACACAACGCGTCTCTCTACGCCCCAGCAGATATGATGATATTAGGGGATGAAGGTATGATGGTGTGGTGATATGGTGGTTTAACACTGTACAGTATGTTGGCTATTGAGACGGGGAGTCTCATTCCTTAGAGGTCTTTAAACAGAGGATGGATGGCCATCTGTCGGGGATGCTTTCATTTAGATTTCCTGCATGGCAGGGGGTTGGACTGGATGGCCCTTGCAGTCCCTTCCAACTCTATGATTCTATGATCAATTATGTTAAATCCAAGCCTGGGAAACAAACGGGAGGGACAGATGGACAGCAGCAGAAAGAGTTGCAGTTGTATGACCCCAACTGTCCTGCCATGGATCTGAGCTGTGGAACAGGGATGCTCTTCTTCCTGTAGGGAGATGAAATGATCACAAGAGGGGAAGGAGGGTGGTCCAGGATAAATGGGGAGCCATGTCCCACAGCAGCCCCTCTGCCCTTCCCAGCTACCTATGCAAGTGGGAAGGGAGTTGAGGAGCAAACCAGTTTCTATAATGCAGCCAAGTTACTATAAAGCCTGAGATTGAAAGGGCTAAGCTTCTAAACCCCATCTTGAAGTTGGGGCTGCTTCAAACATAAATTAAACAAAACACCCTGTGAATATCAGGGCTACACTACATGGGGGTTGCTGGCAATAGGAGAACAGCCACCCAGAAAAGAAGGAGGAGAACAAAATATCTCACACAGGTACACTGAACAGAAAAGAATGGAGAGAAACATACTAGGGAAATTTGGGATGTTTATTTGGGAATTTTATTTGCAATAGGAAAGTTTCGGATCAAACTTTGGCAATATGGTCACTAGTTACCTCGAAAACACAGAAAAGGGCCAATTTCAGAGAGTCCCAGAAAAGTATTAACAATCCTGCATAAAGAATAAACCATTCCTGCAGCTACGACTTCTATTTCTGGCCATTTATAGGAATTATCCACAGGGATTTTGTTCATTATAAGGTCTATTCCTATATATTTCTACAGTCGGCCCTTCTTATACATGGATTTCTTATACACAGATTCAAGCATCCACGGTTTGAAAATGTTCAAAAAAAGTATAAATTTCAAATATCAAATCTTGATTTTCTATTTTTTATAAGGGACACCATTTTGCTGTCATTATATTTAATGAGACTTCAGAATCCATGGATTTTTTCACGGGGGATCTTGGAACCAAAGCCCAGCGTATAACAAGGGTGCACTGTACATGGAAACATAGCATAGCATTGACTGCATCTGCACTGCAGAAATAATTCAAGTTGACTTCAATGGCTCAGTGCTATGGACTCCTGGGAATTGTCATTCTACAAGACATTTCTCCTTCTCTCTCAAGAGTATGGTGCCACAACAAACTATCAATTGCAGGATTCCATAGCATAGAGCCATGGCCGTTGAAGTGATGTCAACCTGGATTATTTCCGCAGTACGGATGCAGTCTAAGAGGGATCTAAATTTTGGAAGGCTTCTGTATGGATTTATAAAAAAAAAAAAAACAGTTCCAGCTTGTTCCGCAATCATGAGGACTGCAAGCATGCTTTTAAACAAAACAGGGGTATCAAGCTTTTATTGCACTTTCTAGGTTCTGCCGAAGTGGCACTTTATCGATAAACCTGAAGTGAGCAATGGCTAAAAGTAGATGCAGCCACTGTGACAGAAGCTTGTATCCATTCAGGGGAAAAAAAAGAAAACCACCAAACCTGTGTGACCAATGAAGGCTCTCTCTTCGAAGGGTATGCCCATCCCTCCTGGCACAACTCAGTAGCATTAAGGCCATATTCTACAATTGCATCAAGATCCCATTCCACCGGAGTGTACATGAAACATTCTTCTAGGGTTCCATCAGACTTTCTTGGGATGGTCAAGTTCAACCGGTCCTCTTCGGTCAGATTCCAGCCAACGGCATTGAACCAAGTTGTGCGACAGTAATGAGGTTCTTCGGCAACCATGAATAACTGGCTGAACATATGGAAAGCATGGCTAATAGAAATCAGAGTGATCAAAGCCAACAAACAACGCTGGAATCGCCCAAAATCATTCAGCGCTTTGATTATTTCCCCAACATCGGTCATTGTCAGAGTATTTCCGCTTTCCAATTTGCTTTTTCCCTTGCTGCTATCACTGTGATGTGGCTGTCCCCCCGAAGTAAAAGGATTCAAGTAGCCTCCAGAATTAATGTTTAAACTTAAAATAAAACTTTGACACAGCATGCGGTAACAAGTGGGTAATAATCATGAGAATCTTGACTAACACATTTCAGTTTTGCAATGGGACTGTGTAACCTATTAACTCCATCACATCAGAAAAGACAATGCATTTCTCATTGTCTTCCAAAAGCAGCGGACATGAGCAGATGTAGGAGCTGAGATCATGGTTTCTGAGCACACTTCATATAGTAATACTTATAGCTTGTTTTAATATGTGTACATTTTATTTGTCCTTTTAAATTCATGTGGGTTTTAACTGTGTTTTAACTGATGTTGTTTGTTAATTGTTGTTGTCCCCCGCCTCGATCCATGGGGAGAGGTGGGTAAGAAATAAATATTATTATATGATCATCATCATCCTGACAACCACACAATGCAACAACGCAATTTTCCCAAAGAAATTATTGACTTCAAGGGAACTGACTCTGGTGTGGTGTAGTAGTTTGAGTGTTGGACTATGACCCCGCTTAATCATGGAAATCCACTGGCTGACCTTGGGCAATTCACTCTCTCAGCCTCAGAGGAAGTCATCGCTTTAACTGCCAAGGCTCAATGCTATCAATTTGTAGATTTGTAGTTTTGTGAGCTATTTAGCCTTCCGTTTTGTGAGCTATTAAGCCACAAGCTAAAAATCCCAAGACTCCATGAGACGGAGCCATGACAGTTAATGACAGCGATCACTTGCAGAAAGTAGAAACTGCCTCCATGTGAATAGTCTGAAAAACTATATGCCAGAATTCAAGGATATAGCCGTGTCAGTCTGTAGAACCAGTATGTAGAGAGATCTTGCAGCACTTTTAAGACTAACTGAAAGAAGGAAGTTGGCAGCATGGATTTAGAACTGACATTCTCACATACCAATGGCATATATATCCCTATCCCTGGCTTCCACTCCATCAAAAGCATCTGAGGAAGTAGACTGAAGTCTACAAAAGCTCATGCTGCCAACTTCATTCTTTCAGTTAGTCTCAAAGGTGCTACAAGATCTCTCTACAATATATATGCCAGTTCTTCAAGATCACAAATGACGTAAAAGCTATTGTAGGCTTACTGTATGTCCTCATGTATGTAAGTCTAGATTTGTTAGTCAAAATATCGACCCGAAAAAAACAAACAGGTTCTTATCCATGGGACAGTGTAAGTACTGCTGATATTGTATGCCTTCAAGTCATTTTCAACATATGGTGATCCTAAGGTGAACCTACCATGGGGTTTTCCTGGCAGGATTTGTTCAAAGTTTGCCACTGCTTTCCCCTGAGGCCGAGAGTATGCGACTTGCCAAGTCACCCAGTGAGTTTCATGGCTGAGTCCAGAGCTGTAGTCCAATACTCAAACCACTACACCCTGTACTGAATTTGAAATCTTATCAAAAATGAAATCACCTCTTCTTTGAGTAGAGTGGTGAAAGGCGAGAGCTTAGTCCATCCCGAAAGCACTTAAAAGAAGCACCAATTGTCTCTGCTCTCTCCGCCATGGCATCACTTCTGACCTTTTTCAGTGCCTGGGCAAGAAAATGTCAGTGGTGGCAACTCTTTGGTGCCAAGAAGAATCAGGCTTTGAGTAAGACCTTTGTGTATGTTTGTCAGCTTTACCATGTTGAAACTTTAATCATGGCTAATAGTCACCATTTGCTTTGCCTTGCTTTTACAACCTTTTTCACATGTGCACATTTTCTTAGTCCACTGATGCCTGGTCGCATCCTCTACACATCACATAGTTATCATTAACCATAGTTCCATCCCCATTCCTCCAGCCTTTAGGGTAAGCACAAACAGTTATGTCTGTTGGGATTTTCTAAATTCTTTGACATCGTTTCCTTGACTTCATCCTTTAGATCAGTGATTCCCAAACTTTGCTCTTCCAGGTGTTTTGGACTTCAACTCCCAGATGCTCCAACTATCCTGGCCAACAGTCAGGAAATTTGGGGGCTGAAGACAAAAACATCTGGAGGACCAAACTGCTTTACATTCTTTGTTCCATGCCCCTAGGTTTTACCCTCGTCATATCAAAATCCATTATTTTAGCCCTAAAATCTGCCCTTGATTTATACACAAGTATATTTGAGTGTATACACTAATTATAAGACACTTAAACCGTTGAGATTATTATTGTATAGTTCCACATTCCCTTGAACACATATTATGTTTTTAAACGTTAACGAAACATTTATCCATGGACAATGACTGCACTACATGTTCATGCTTGGATGTATAAAATATAAGCCATTCCCAAAGCATTGGACAATTTTTTATTGATTAAAAATTAGAGAAATACATGCAGTAAAATACAAAGTCAAAGAAAAAAAAGGCTGAATATTTTACATCTTTCATTAAAATCTACAGTACACCAAAATTGTGTAGAAGTTCCTGTTATATTAATACACCATCATAATCCTTAAGAATATTAACTAAGTTTAAAAAAATACCAACTGATTTTCTAGATTCAAGTTCAGAATTTACCCAAAATAAAATAAAATTAAAAAAACCCTCTGATCCATAAGGGTAAAAAGGTTAGAAATAATTTCTTAACAAAACAAAACAAAAATATCATTGGCACTTTTGAACCTCAAGAACAAAATAAGTTGGCTAGCACTTGTAGTATCCCAAGCCAAAAAAACGAAACAAAACCCAAAAACGTACTACCACCAAGAGACATGTGCCTAGAAATCTAGTAATGAGGGTGGCTGAGGATCATAAAAAATATCAAAATAAAAAATACTGGGGAAAGAGCCAGCATGGATAACATTGTCTGCTAGACTTGGGTTAGAGAGAGAGGAGGGAGAGTAAATAAATAGATACTGCATCATTTCACTGGCTTAGTTTGGAGGTCTACACCAGTGACAACAACAAAGGTATCCACAGCATGCAGGCAAAAGTGAAGTAATACTGTACCAGAATTAAGTCTTCATGACTGAAGACATGGTGGGCAAATTGGGTGGGATGGGGAGGGCATATTCTCCAAGACAGATAGACCCCCCTCCTTGACAAAGCCCAGGCGTTCTCATCATACGAGAGCTGGGACCCATTCCAGCCATAAACCCTGCCCAATGGTTTTACATCATCACTTAAGGAGCCATAAACCCTGCCCACTTGAGCGACATAACATCACAGGCTCCCAAGGGCTGCCTGTCAAACTAGAAGGGGTTGAGAAGCTGCGATCATCATTGCAGAGCCTCTGAGGACCACTTCCATCATCCCCGGGGGGCTTTGTTCACATGTCCATCACAGGTCCACCTGAAACAGTTATCCAGAGGACTGGTAACTGTTGCCCCTTCCATGAAAAGTTTGGTGTGTTGTTTTAAAACAGGATTTGGCAAAGTTATTTGGGGGGATGACCACACACAGAAACACCCAGTGGGAATTATACCCCCCCCCAAGTAACTTTAAAAATTAATCTATCAGCTTTCCTGAATGTATAGGCTGCAACCTGCTCTCCCGTAAGCCACAAGCACAAAGAAGGAAAAGCTTGTGCTCTTAGAAGGGTGCAATGAGGTGCAACAGAACTTTTAACACACCCAAACACACAAAGTCCAAACAAAATGCTTCCCACCCCTCTTCACTGCTCCACACACACACCCCATCACTCTTTGCATCAAAGCTCTTCCATTTTCCTCCTCTTCCTCCAATGTGTCTCCCCATCTGCAGCAGCCTTGCTCATTGCCTACGGATGGACCTAAGCAATATTAAACCTACAGGCTTAAAATGATAACAAAAATATTATCAAATGGATGCCCCTCTGTTTTAATTATGCTCCCATAATTGCTCATAAAGAAAACTATATACTTGGTAAGATCTAGGGAGAAAGATCCCTACCAAATCTATGTTCCCCCAATATTTCCCACATTGATAGTGGGCTGGTGTGCGCGCACATGCATGTGTATGCACACAATTCTAGCCGCTATGACTTCTCTCTTAAATGGGGGATGTGGAAAATTTGGGTGCACTGTAGAAACAACACTGTTTTGTACCTCCATCGTATGGAATCCTGGAATCCTGGAATTTGCAGTTTTACAAGGTCTTTAGCTTTCTCTGCCAAAGAGTACTGGTGCCTCCCCAAATTACAAATCCCAGGATTCCACAGGATGGAGCCCTGGCAGTTAAAGAGGTGTCAAACTGCATTATCTTTACAGTATAGATGAACCCTTTGGGTTGCCAGACTACAGATCCCAGATACCCCAGCCAGCACAGTCAACAATAAGTCGTTATGGGAATTGTAGTCCAAAATATTCAGGGCAACTGAAGGTTCCCAATCCCCATTTTAAACCATAGCTAAGAGGTTGGGTTTGGGATGCGATCTTGCACATTCCACGCCCTAAACTCCCTCCTTTCGTAGTCCTAACCAAGTTTTTTCAAACCAGCCACACAGCATTACTTAAAAGTTAACTCTGGTTAATGCGGGGGCAAATGTAATAGGAAACCATGTCTAAAAATGACAAAGGGAGGAGGAGAGAATTCACACTGGAGAGCGGAAAGGGACAATGGGAGCAAATGTGTAAGCCAGCAACCAATGCCTTAACCAGGCTTAAGCTGTGCATGTTAGGAAAGTCACGGGCAGAAAGGAGAGAACCCAGTTCTATTGGTTTAGTAAGCAGCTTAATTCCAAGCCTGTAATAAAATACTTCCCAAGGTTAAGTAACAGCCTGGAAGAGGGGCAACTGTCAGGGAAGGGCAAAGAATCAACATCATTTTATTATTCACATATTGCATTACAAGTGTTTCTCTTCTCGAACTAAAAAGCATAATTTATATGTAGAAATTCAAAAAAAATGGGAAAAAAGCACACCACCAGATACTAATTTCTTTAAAAAAATACTAAAACACGAGCTATATTGGTTTCAGTTACATCGTCTTGATCAAACTTTGATGCTTGAGCTGAGAGTATAAAATAAGAACAATTTTGTAAATTCTAAGCAGTTAGTGCAGCAGGAGGGACAAAACTGTCCAGAGCTTAATCTTGCCATATAGGATTTCTACAGGCAATCTTTTTTTCTATTATTATTATTGCTGTAAAAATAGAACAGGGGCAGTTCTTTAGGTACCAGTTTGTGCAGAAAAAGAAAAAGCATCTTGAACACACCAGTGAAATGCTTTTGGAGACTAAAACATAGCCAAGAAAGATCTGTTTCGGAAGAAACACATATACACAAACTAACTTCAATCATCAGAGTGCATGATCAATTTTTGCTCATAATAGCCATGTATGGAGAATGTCTTATTTTATGAATGGTTATGTATCTAACCACACACCTACTCTATAGAGTTAAACAACACCTAGCAAACTTTGCAAAGTTACAATCCCCATCTCTATAGTCTACATACAAGGGGCTCTCTTTACAAAAGCAGAGGCAATCCCATCAGAACACATTGTTTGAAGAGACTTTAAATATGCTATTGATAAAACAATTCTGGGATGCTCTACACATTCCCCAGCCAGTCTGCAGAACTACAACGCCCAGGGCTCCGTGGTCAGAACCAGCAACAAGAGATGTGAAATTAATTTAGAGACATAGTGTAGATATACCTTAAAGGGCCCATTCTCACTGTTACCCAAACAGTAAGCTGCCATCTGTGGGAAAAGAACAAGCCTGAGAAAATTCTTGAACTAGTTTTTTCGGTTTCAGAGAACTTTTCCATGGTTAGAAACACCCATGTCTGCAATGTCACTCGCTCTTTTCTGCAAGAGAGGCCTGTCACAAAGAGACAGAAAAAGAGGAACTGTATAAATCAGCTTTCCCCAATCCAGCACCCTCCAGGTGTGCTAGACTGCAATCCCCATCATCACAATGGATGTGCTGTTTGGGTCAGATGGGCGTTGTAGTCCAATAATATTGAGAGATGCCAGTTTGGAGGAAAGCTGCCGTCAACAGATGCTAAACAGGGGATAGGGGCATTTAGGAAGAGACAAGTTATAGGATGTGCACCATATGCAGTCAAACATTCTCCCTTGTGCCACTGCCCCTCCAAGTAGAACTCAATTAACTCCACCTGCACGCCACCTGCTTCATGCCTCCCATAGAACTCTGTTTGCTCATCAGCTGTTAGTGCATTTTAGACTTATGGTGAGGGCACAACAACAGAAGAGGCAGGGTTTCAAGAAAGCCCATGTCTGGCAGATTATCCTAGAAACATGGAGGACTATGGTCCAGCAGAACTGGACTGGGATTGCAAACAGTCCCTTATGAAAAACCGGGGGGGGGGGGGGAACCATGCTTTCCAAATGTGTCACATATTTTTGCATTAAACAGAAAAGGTGAATGTTAGAGCTAACCATTGGGGAGACAGAACTATTTGCTTTCTGTCTTAGATGGATTAGAATAAGCTCTATTTATTATTTATTTTATATATAAGAATAAGCTCTTGTAAAGGCTGCCAAACTTCACTCTAAGTCTTGCACAGTAATTCAGTCAGATTTCTGATATGCTGCTATAACTCGCCCATGCTATCCTTTTCTTTAACCACATGGTTAGGTGGACACCCCTCCAAGCAAAACAAATGCCTCCGCAGTTAAATAATAACTATGTGGTCAAAGAAACGTGATTCAGTACAAAGAACAAAACTAACCCACCCATCATGGCAGGAAAATTGTGAAGAGTAGTGGAACCCCTGTTTTGTACTCTCAGTAGTATTTCTGTTTTTTTCTCTTTCACTCTCTCTTCGTTTTCTTTTCTTAAATAGTTAAGGCAATAAAAAACCTACGACCATGCAGGTGGTGAAAGGATGGGTCTGCACATCTGAGAAGAAGGAAATGTGAGAACTACACGCAAGTGGATGAGAAGCCAACGATGGCAGGGCAAGGGGGTTGGTGGTGCTGGGAGACACAGTGATGCTATTCAGAAAACAAACGAGGTTAAAGCTTCTAAGAAAGGGGCCTGTAGTTTGGTTCTTTGGCAGTAGTGGTTTTGCTTTTAGGCCAACTGAAGCATTTGAAAGCTGCACCCATGGGGACCATCGTTGAGGAGTGTCTTTTTAACTGATGCTGAGCTGGGCAAACCCAATGAGCTTGCTGTCGTCAGGGATATCAGAGCCTTCAACGCCAGATGCCTGAAAAACAAGAGGAGGAAGCCCAATAAGAATAAGCACTATAAGGAGGGGGGAATGAGCAGAAAACCACCTTTTAAGCTCCCTGAATGCCCTTTGCAAAGAAAAACTGTTTCCCAGATATTGTAGCCTTAGAAGAAGAATTCCTATGCCACTTGCTATTAGTAAGTAAAAAACAACCTCTATGTTAGCAGGCAGGGATGTTTCCTTTCAATAAAAATGGGTTCTTCATGCATCCCTCCCCAAAGCTGCACTGCAAATAATGCAGATGAGGGAGCATGGAGAATGATAGGTAAGGATGCTCAATTACAGAATAATGCTACGCTATAACCACTGAACTCAGAACCAGATCTTTCTCTATACTCTGTACTAGCCTTCCCCATCTTGCATCTCTTCAGACTTTTTTGGCCTTCATTTCCCTTCACTCCTGGCTACTGACCATCTTGGCTATAGCTGATAGAACTGCAGTCCAAAACACTAAGAGAGATCTAGATTATTGGAAAGTTTCTCTACTGATTAAAGGAAACCCATTTTTTTCTGCAATCATGAGGACTGCAAGCTCGTTTTTAAACAAAACAGGAGTATTTCTAGGTTCTGGCCAAGTGGAACTTTATTGATAAACCTGAAGTGAGCAACAGCTAATAGCCCTAGTGTACTCTATCCACAAAGAGGCAATTCACTGAATGAGCAAGTGGCAAATTTGCTTAATTGTCACCCTTAACTCAGATTTGTGCATTCCTTAAAGGACAAGACTAAAAGAAAACTCAACTAATTCTGCATTCCAAAGCAGCTTTATAGAACACGGGGCAGAAAGAAAAGGGGAGTATAGTGCTAGGCAGTGGACAGGCATGTTAATAATTTGATAAATGCTCTGTGGTTAAGAGAATAAACAATACTTATCATATGTGAGACATAAACCTGTGGCGGAGACTTGTTGGGGGTTAGGAGGCTACATGGACAGTCCCATTAAACCATGGAAGGCTGCATGCATACCTCAAAACATGAAATATTTGCCCCACAAATACCTATCAGTCTTTCCTAGGGAGCAATGAAGTAGTTGTGCAACACTTTTTTGACCATTACTGGGCAATTTTAGAAATGCCTTTTTCCCCAACAAGAACTAATCCAGAGTTGATCTCTGAGTCACTGTGTGTGTATGTGTATATGTGTTTTGTTTTTTTAATATATACACAAGAGACCCCTTCTGAATTTATGGGGGAAACATACAAAATTGCCCCCATTACTCTAGGGGGTATTTAGAGACAAAAACAATTAGGGAGTCCTGGAGTGGCATGTGACCCATAAGGGGACACTTACCCCACCACTGGCCTACATGAAATATCAAACATCAGTTTGATGTCCCTTTGGGAAAGAGTATAATGTAATACAACATTCACAAAAACTAAACTTAAGTTCAATGAATTAAGTCTCTTTAACTCCGAGGCAGCATGAATCTTCCTTTTCAAAGTTTCTAGCCAGCCAACTAGATCTCAAAGGGGCGGGATATAAATATATTATTAATATTATTATCATCATCATCATTATCATCTCCTTCCAGGATACTCCATTCCACCTTCCCTCCCCCTGAACAGCCAGCATTCAATTGTAATTTGAAACACACAGTTTAGACTCCTATGGATTTTTTGTGCTACAAATCACAGGGTTCCACTAAGCATAATGATCACTCCTTAGATAAATATCACTGGCACTCAGCCCTATACCATCATAATAAAGAGCATAATTCTTTCACCCTGATTTTTAATCCAGTTGATTCCAAAATTACAAAAGCCAAACAATCATATCATGTTCAAAACAATCAGGAACAGTAATACACAAATCCAGGACACAGAAAACAGGGCCACAGCACTCAACTTGAAACAACTTGTTAGCCTTTGGAAAATAAAAGGGTTTGTCCCAATATCTACAAACTGACAGCAAATGAGGAATACTGGGTCTCCCACTGCATCTTATTTCTGTTTACGACTGTGTAAGCATCATCCATTGTGCACAGACAGCAGTTTTAAGGCTTGGCAGACTAAATAGATGCACCAGATGTCCTACAGAAACCGAGAGGAGAAGAAGCACCCTCCTATAAGGACCAGATTAATAAGGGGAAATATAGTAAATACCAGTTTGAAAGTGACAGATCGGTTCGTCTGGGGCTCTTCCACAATTTTTTGTAAGTTGGCAGCAACTGAAACGACACAGAGGGTGGAAACACTCAAAGATGGTGTATTTAAGCATATGCATTATGAACGCGTTTCCTCAAAGTATTGCACAGAGATGTTCTGGCACAAGGAAGAACCATTTCTCCCTCCTTGTCCTAGGAAGAAATAAGACAACTCGTATCCATAAACCCAGTACAGAAAGCAAGGTGAATGTGAAATTCCACAGCATGTGCCATTACCTATTACTAGGTCTCTGCCGTCCACAAGTCCAGCTGAGATGAGTTCCTGGGAAACCCCATCAGCCGTATCTGGAAAGATGATAATTTAGAGACTGTCAGATTAAAATCTAAAGCAATTTAGATTTTAAAAGTAATGGGTAAAAATATGATTTCCTGGCTGATGGACAACATTTTTTAAAAAAAATTGCTGTTCATTATCTATTAGGAATTATTGTGCTTTTGTTTTTTCATAAAATGGCTTGCATGGCATATATGCAGAAAAGTTGGAAATTTGGTTCACTGGAGACAGTCCAACTGTATGTAGAAAGGCTAGATATAATAATTCCTTTAATTAAAGAGCAAGAAATTGCTTGCAGAAAAATGAGCTATAGTCATTCCTTTAATGGAAGAGATAAATTGCATGCAGAAGGTGAGATATAGTAATTCCTTTAATTTGAGAGAGAGCAATTGTATCCAGAAAGACGGGATACAGTAATTCCTTTAATTGAACAGAGAAGTCAACTGGATTTCCAACTGAGCAACCACAGTTAAATCCCATGTAGCCTGGGGATAGATTAGCATCCAGGTCTACTTCCTACCCATCTAACCCCATGTTTCATGGGATCTAAATGTGGTTGCTCAGCTGGGAAGAAACAACACTCCATACAGCATCCAGGGGAGTCTGACTCCTGGCTTAAATTCATCCCTAAACAATACTCCTTCAATATGTTTTTGAAAACGTGGACAAAGCAGAAAGTAGAAAGGATTAAATTCTATTAAAACCCTCACAACACAATAATGTGTTTTTATGAGCTGTGAGTACTGGCTGAATTACCCTTGTTTTGCCCTAACCCAAACAAAACAACCAGCCTCGGAAACAAATTGGTAGCTTTCACCATTCTCTCTATTAAAACAACCCAGCCTATTGGGTAAACTTGAAGTTGCCTTATACTGAACCAGCCATCAATGTTTCAGGCAGGATTCTTTCTCTAAGCCCTTCCTGGCATTACTGGTGTTCTTCCATCCAAGTACTAACCATGCTTAGTTTCCAGAAGAATAGAATCATAGAGTTGTAGAGTTGGAAGGGACCACAAGGACCATCTGCTCTAACCCCCTGCCATGCTGGAATGCATAACTAAAGCAGTCCTGATGTCCATTCAACCTCTGCTTAAAGACTTCCAAAGATGGACAACATGATATGTCCTCCCCCATGCCACCGTCCCCATTTTGGGGTTAAACCCAAAAAGATATAATAGTAAAATTGAAAGCATGTTTGCCATGCCATGTGTCTGCCCCATGACAGTACACTTCCACTGTCCAAGCCCTTACCTCTTCCTGGGGTGAATTCAAATCGAATGTCATTGAGTTCTTTTTTTGAATTCCTATTAAGACAGAGGAAACAGAACTTAAGGGAAAAAAAACACCTTTTTATTTTTGTATGACAGTATAACCGGCAAACAAGCAGTCAGGCTGAAATAGTCTTATCTGTCCCCAACAATGTTACAATGTCCTAGAATAGTATGGAATTCAGAGACATAGTCGTGTTAGAATATCAGTGTCTAAAGGGATCTTGTACCACCTTTCAGACTAACTGAGTGAAAGAAGTTGTAGCATGAGCTTTCGTAGACTTGGTCTATTTCCTTAAATGTTCACTCCATGCACCTCAAAGGTGCCGTAAGATCCCTTTGCATTAGAATAGTCTGATTACTGATTCCTAGAATTTCCCCATCCCTGCTCTAGATGGTGCCAAATGTAAGGAGGAATCTGATCCAATTTGATAGAGTCAATCTTCATTACAAAATTCACAAACATTCACAAACCACTGCCTGGAGTATATTCTAGTGTCCAACAGAGCAGTGGTCCATTGCTAAACTACAGCATCAACGTCAGTTGCTCAAAAAAATTACATCAAGATAAAAGAGCAGTACAAAATCAGTTTGAAAAATCTCTCCGCTGTACTGCCACTGGACTGTGATCTTGAAATACTGATATATTCACACCCTCAAATTTTGTTTCTCCATTAGCAATTCAAAGTCTGGTTTGGAATACTCAAAAGTCCTCTCCCTTCAGTGAACTGATAACCGGTATTACAATCTAGGTATATCATAGACATGCAGGGTCTTATGGATGTTGTAAGCTTCTGCACTCTTGAGAATTAAGGCTACATCTACATGGAAGAAATAATGCAGTTTGACATGGCTTCAACTGTCATGGCTCCATTCTATGAAATCCTGGGATTTGAAGTTATGGCACTATCTGACAAAGAAGGCCAAGTATCTCACAAAACTACAAATTCCAAAATTCCATAGCATTGAGCCATGGCAGTTAAAGTGATGTCAAACTGCATTGTTTATGCAGGGCAGATACAGCCATAATCATCTCAATGGTAGAGAAAATGCAGAGTTCAGAAATTAGAGAAGAGTGAGGAAGCAAGTGGGGTATTTAAGGGCCTCCACTGCTTTTGAAAACAGAAGTGTGCCAAACATTTACAGAAGAACATTTGAAGCAAAAAGAGGGGAGGAGACCTTTCCTAAACCTATTACCGTTTCTGTTGCTATTTTGAATGATTTTGGTGCCCAAGCATTCTCAGACTGCCTGCTTCAAAGGTGGGGGACCTCAGGCCGTGGGACCAAATCCAGCCCTCTGGAGTTCCCAAGACAGCCATACCTTATCACCAACACGGTCTTTCCTGGTCTAAAAGGTTGAGATGCATCTCTCAAGGCTTAGTTATTGGCAGTTAAGAGTTCCGAACTAAAATCTTTGGAGTATTTTTTTATCTTAATATTTTGTCGGTGGCTCTGCCTAGCAGAGGAATACAGCCCTTGAGAAATTCTCTGAAAATAAATTTTGCCTTTGGCCTAGCATATAGTTAGCATGACAAAGCCAATTCAGAGGGAAGCCAATTCAAAGACAATGCCAATTCAGAGCAAAGACAAAAGGCACTGCCTTCATTTTGAATCAGTGCCAGCCCCACATACCTTCCTACTTCATTTGCCTCTCACTTATGCCCCAACTGTCCAAAGGATGGAGTATTTTTGGAGAGAATGAAAGTGTTCACAGCAAATGCCTCCCTTCTTATTGTGGTTCATCCTTAAGAACTCCTTATTCCCACTTCTCTGAAAAGAAACACAGTGGACCCTCCACATTCACTGGGGTTAGGGACATAGGACCCCCATGAAACTGGGAAAACCACAAATAAAAAAGACTATTTTTTTATCTGAGAAAACAAGTCTCTAGGTCCTCCAGGGCAATTCTGTGGTCAAGTCTGCCAAAACTTGACCATGAAATGGCACTGAAGAACCTACAAATGCCTAGACAAATGTTTTCTCTAGGAATCTCTAAGTCCTCCAGTGTGACCCTTGGCAGAAATTGACAACTGAGCCATGCTGGACGACCTAGAAATTCCTAGAGAGAACATATCAAATCCGTGAATAATTAAATCCACAAAAGTCAAAGCCGTAAATGTGGAGGACCAACTGTATTCCTTCGATAGGTAAGGAACCTGAAAAGAGTATTTTAGATGCCATTAGCTATTGTTGTTTTTTTTAATTGCCATCAGGTCAACTTCAGCTTACGTTGATCCTATGAATGAGAGACTTCCAAGTCATCCTGTTTCCAACAGCCCTGCTCAGGTCTTGCAAACTTCTTTGACTGCACCTATCCACTTACAATGTGGTCTTCTTCTTTTCCTATTGTAGTCTACCTTGCGAAGTACCATTGTCTTTTCTAAACAGTCATACCTTAGGCTGAGAGACCTAGAGCTTGCCCAAGCTTGCCCTGAGCAACTCTGCTCTCCCAGAGCCCTAGTCCAACACTCAAATCACTATTAACCACACTGGTATGTTATGTACTTACCTTAACCTTAGTACAAGGCTGATGGGGACTTTCGGTTCCTCTTGTGCTGGGGCTGCTGCAGGGGCAGGAGGTGCCTTTTTAAAAAAAGGAAAAAAAAGCTCTTGAATTTTCAGTGATCGAATGAAGCAATGCTGGAGTGTTCTGTGGCTTCAATGATCAGAAAACTCGTAAACAAGTGACAGAAGATAAATCTTATGGTTCCAGACACTAGGACACAGGTGGGCGAAGTGTAGTCCTCCTCCCTCAGTGTTGGACTTTAGCTCCCAATATCTCTTACCATGAACTATGCTGGCTTGGGATGCCATGACCTAGCCATATCATAGCTTCTCCCTGTCTTTCAGCCCTCACTTCTTCTAACCAGCCTGCATTCTAGAAACTCCAGGCTTCTCATTCAACTGAGGGGTTTTCCCCTTCCTTGCCTCAGCTTTGTCCTTTTCCACTCGCTGCTCCATGCTCCTGGAATTGCCTCCCTGAATGTTTGCAAAATGCTCCTTCCCTCGTGGTTTCTAAATCTCAGTTGAAAAGTTGCTTGTCTTCCAAAGCTTTTGGAATTTTAGTTTAATGTCCTTTTATCATCTTGTCTGTTTTGACTTTTTGGGTTGATGTATTTGCCACTTTGTTCTATTTTATACTGTATTGTTGTTTCTAATCTATCTGGATAATTTGTTTTATATTGTGTTGTGTAGTTTTGTATTTGCATTATTCCTTCCTTCCTTCCTTTCTCTCTCTCTCTCTTTTTCTCTCTTTTATTAGATTGCATGCCTTGGGCTGGGCTGACTGTTGTTTTACTTGTAAAGCACCATGTGCATTCATGGCTCTATATAAATAAATGATAATAGTACGGTGCAGTCCTACAACACTTGGAAGATTGCATTTTGTGAAATACGAGGAGTGACACCAAGGAAAAAATCTTCTTGGGCAAAATTTGCTAGTTCGATTTCACTCCCTGTTTGATATATCAGCATTAATCCAGAAGGGATCTCTGCTCCACTCCCATCCGCAGACCTTAAGATCCCAATTTCAAATTGGTTACCAATTTAGAGGGATTAATTTTGCTATTTTGGGTCTTATTCCAACATGTAACTTGATATGTTTGCTTTGGTCATTAGTTCTGAAGACACCCTTTCATATTTTACAATGTCCTCAGAAAGACCAGCGGAATCTAGCACTGCAGCATGGATCCATCCAGAATAGAGCAGCATAAGCCTTCACCTCACTGAACAATGTTTTTCACAAGGCTAAAAAAAAAGGGAGCAAGGAGAGAAGTAATAGATCTACAACTCCCATAAGCCCTGGCCAATATAGCCCAGTTGTGAGGGATTATGGGGGCTGCAAACCAAAAATAACTGGAGAACTACACCTGTTCACTACTGAGTTAAAACAACCAGACTGCAGATGATGGGATAGCCATTTTCTGCCAGAGAATCTGGTAAACTGTCCCTAAACACAGCAGACAACACTGAGTCAAAGAGACAAATAGTCTCTCCTGTTGTCAAGATGTCTGAAGAACTGGGAGGAGCACCATTCAACACGGCCTCCTGAGTCTTTGAGATGGCTTCACTCCTCAATGAAGAATGTGGAATGAGAACTGGTATTTCACAATGTAGGAAAGGGGGGGGGGGAGGATCAAGAAAAAAATTGGGTAAGGGGCAGGCATCCTAGCAGAGGACTCAGTAAGGATGAACTTGACGTGGCCCCCGATGGGCTTGCTTGCTCTCTTGCTCTGCATATCTTCTCCCTACTGACGTCAGAGAAGCTACAGCTGTCCCATTTTACAACTGCTGGGAAGCTATGCAAACACTGTGGTGGATATTTTAAGGACTGTTTCAAAATGGAAGCTCGGGCCCTCAAGCGTTTTAATTGTTGGACCTGGCTAGACAGAACATCTGCAGACCTTAAGCCAAGTAAGTACTATTTAATTTCAGCCAAATGGAATCCAAGAACAGCAGATGCCAAAGCTTGTCTTCTAAGATTAATGTGCTGTCAGGAGGAGAACAGGAGCCCTGTGAGCTCAAAGGGTTTATATATATCTCTGCTCCAAAAACCATGAAAATGTTTCTAGGAAAAAGCTGAAGTCTTCAAGTGTTGCTCTGGCCACAAGCGCCACCAAATGATTCCCAGAGGGCCCATAAGAGCCATGGCATGAGAATGCTTCTCCGCCCCTTACCAGTCTTACATGCCTCACCCAGGCTACAAGAACAACTGCTTGTCTTTTTATAGAGAGAAAAATTAGCACTGCCCGGCAGCCTTGCGGATGCCACAGTTCAGCCCAAACTGCAGGATATGTTCCAAGATTTTTTGAGAATGGGTTGACTTTGGCAGGAATTTTCTCTGTGTAAGAAACCTTAAGTTCACTTGCCTTTCTTCCATGATGCTCCTTGCCTTAAAAGCTCTGCATGATAGTAAGCAGAGACAGCTGAGGAGGTCAAAGGGCTTTACATAATGTATCAATCAGTCTAAAACATCCCTGCAGTGTAGGCCAGTTATTATTTCTGCCTTGGAGATGGGGACACTGAAAAAGATGGCCAGGGATCATAAGAGGACTTTGGCTAGGGATTTGATTTTCTTTGCCATTTAGAGTTTAGTCTCTGAAGTTCTAATAATAATAATAATAATAATCCCATCCAAAACAGCCTGGGATAAGTGACACAGACAGAACAAGGGCTGTTTTTGTGAAAAAGCAATTTAGGGCTGAAAAACAAGAAAATGGGAAAAGATGGAAGCAGCTTCTCCCCGTGTGCCCTTCTGTGCAGCCTGCTTTGGATACAGAGCTTGGGGAAGTTAACTTTTTCAGGTGACAACTCCTAGAATCCTAGAGTTCTAGGAGCTGTAATCCAAAAAACTCTAATTCTCCCCCAGCCTACATTAACATACACATATAGATGCACACACAAAAGTTGGTGCAACCAGCAGTAGTATGAGGCTTTGCCACTACATGAAGTCTAGGAAATGTTCCTGTCTTCCTCAGATATCATTGCATCCAGCAGGCGTTCTGTAAAAGAAGAAAACCCAAATCACAAGAACAAAATTTGGAATTCCCTGCTGCAGGGGAGAGAGCTGCAAAACACAGGTCTCAAATCCTCACACCACTTTTCTTCTAAAATGCAAGAAAATAGTCAGCCGCCATGACTAAAGAAGGTTGCTACCTCAACAGAGATCACAATTCTTTCCTTGTGGAATCAAGGAAGGGGGGGGGGGAAGCCTTCCCCAGAGGCCTCTGTTCTTACCTGTACTGGAGCTGCTGGAGGTGCCTGAGAAGCTGGAGTGGGGGCAGCTGGAGAAGGTTGTGCAGGTGCTTGACCTGCAGGCTGAGGTAGTTGAGCAGGAATCTGGGCTGGAACGGTCAGCAAAGGGCCAGTAGGCTCAGCTGATGGGAAGAGCTAGAAATTAAAAGAAATGTTGGGTCTGGAGGAAAGAAAGAAGACCCTCTACCAACACCTCCAACCCACCAGCCAAAATACTGAGATGGCCAGGGGACATGGACCAGTGCCAGTCCAAAAGCCACTGCCTGCAGATTCCTGGTGAGTTTCCAGGAAAGAAAAAAAATCAAAAGCATTGGGTGCAAATACAGTACAGTCAGCCCTCTGGATCCACAGATTCTGCATCCATGGATTCAACAATATTCACACACAGAAAAATTCCAAAAAGCAAACCCGAATTTTGCCATTTTATATAAGGGATCCCATTGTACCACACCACTGTATATAATGGGACTTGAGCGTCCACATATTTTGATACTTGCCAAGGTTTTGCCAAGGCAGGAGCCACAGTTCTTGCTGAATACTACTCTATTCAGAGCAAGGGGATGGCACCATAAGAGTTAAAATACAGTGCTTACATTGACCTGTGGATAAGTCAACCAAGGTATTTTGACTAAAATTTCTAGATTCATTTATTTTTTTATTTTTTATTATTAAAAAATATAATATACAAAAGAAAAAATACATAAACAAAACTGAAACACAAACACAAAAAGAAAAACATAGAATGTCATACAACTCTTCTCAGCACTTCTATTCTTACTAACTTTCTCTAAGTTAAATTAATTTCTATTATTGTACTAAACTTCCTTACAATCTTTAACCATGCCCAGTGATAAATAATATGCTATCTTACTTCTTTGTGCTGATATGCCTTTAAATTTTATCATGTATCGTACATTTTAAATAGTCATTTCTTACACCTGAGCCAATACCGCATTAATTCTATATTTGTCTCTTTACAAAAATAATTGTTGTCTCTAACCACTTCTTTATATCTTTTTATTTTTAATATTATATTAGTTATTCCAGCATCAGGGCCAGGTGAAGCTCTCTTTTTTCATTCTGCATGTACTCTTTCCATACTTTCCATTCAACATAGAAATCTTCCATAGAGCGATTATTTATCAAGTTTGTCAATTTATCCATTTCGTAAATATCTATCACTTTTATTTTCCACTCTTCTACTGTTGGGATTTCCTTTCCCACCCAAAATTTAGCAAATAATATTCTCGCTGCAATTATTGCAAGAAACAGTACTTTCTTGTTTTTGTTCTCCAAAGTGAGATTGTCCTTCAAATTCAGTAGATACATTTTGGGACGGGGCCTTTCTTTCAGGTCAAATCCTTTTCTTATTTCCCTGTGTATATTTTTCCAAAATAGTTTTGCCCTGGGGTAATTCCACCAAATATGAAGGTATGTTACAACCTCTTCTCTACATTTCCAACATAAATTTCCATTGCTTTTAAACATTTTAGATAGTTTAAAGGGGGTTAAGTACCATCTGTGCAAGGATTTATGTATTTTTCTCTTAATTCTATACTTATTATTCGTTTGATTTTCTGTTTCCAAAGTCCCTCCCATTCATCAAATTGGATTACTTCATTAAGATCCTTTGCCATTTTAACAAATTCCTTCACCGTTTCCTCTTCCAATTCAAATCTTAATATCAGTTTGTATAGTTTGGATATTTGTTTATTTGGGTCCTTTATTATCTTTTCCAATTCTAAATCAGCTAATCCTATCCCAGGTTCCTTTAAGTCTGACAAAAATCTTTCCCTCATCTGCATATACTCAAACCAATTATATTTATGACCTTCCAACAACAATTCTTCTTGGGATTTCATTACCATTTTATCTTTAGCCAACTTTAAAATTTCCTCATATGTTACCCAATCATTTTTCTTATACTCTTCCCCACTACCCATAGCTTCATTACACGATACACATAACAGAATTTTTGAACACCATCTATCTATTTTTGTATTTTACCCAAATTCTCATCACATTTTTCCTGATGAAGTGTTTATTAAAATTACAATCCATTTTCATTCTCTCATAAAATAGATAACCATGTAGTCCACATTTTAAATTTACCTTCTCTAAATTCAAGGTTCTCTTATTTTTTAGTCTAATCCAATCCTGTATCCAGTCCTATACACACGCATGATAATACCACTTTAAATTGGGTAACCCTAATCCACCTCTATCGATTGCATTTCTAGATTTATACATGAGTATAAATACAGTACACTGTTAATAGTATATGCATCTTTAACGTCAGGTCCTGTTTTTGATTAACAGTATCCCAAGTCCCTGATAATTAAAAACAGTCAGGAATCCCATGGCCCTAAGTACCTAAATATCCTAAAGGCAACAGATCCCATCTCATTTTGGAATCCAAGCAGGGTCGGCCATGGTCAGTACTTGGATGGGAGACTGCCAATAAATACCAGGTGCCACAAGCTATATTTCAGAGGAAGTAACTGGGAAACCCATCTCTGAGTATTCTTTGCATAAGAAAAATCATACAAAATTTATGGGGTCACCATAAGTCAACAGGCAACTTGAAGGCAAATACACATACACACACACACCCCAAGTCCTTAGATCAAAACTTTTTAATTGTAGACATAACAACCAACATGCTAGTATTATCCAACTGTTATGCAATACTTAGTTATAAATGACTATTCCAAAAAATAGATTAAAAATGGTTATGCTGGCAATGATTTTGAAAAATGCCACCTTGTTACTGCCTGACTATGATGATCTTGGCACTTCCCAAAACATAAAAATAAAGGGTACAGTGGACCCAAAAATTTACAACCCAAAGGGATTAATTAACTACTTACCTCTGAATTCTGTAGGGATTCTTTCACTCTAGGAGACTGAAAGAGGAAAATATCTGTCATTAGTATACAATGCCAAGACAAGGGAAAACTGACAGTCGGGGCAATGCAGCCTCCTTTCCCTTTCAAATGCACCCACTTTCAAACCAACACATAAAATTTTGGTTTGCAATCCCCATGTAGCACTGAGTTCCAGCCTGCATTAATTTTTATTGTGTTTCTTTAAAAGAGAGAAGAAAAAAAAAAGGGGGGGGGGACACCTCAGTGCCATCTTTTAGGGAAGGGGAGGGGTGGGTGGAATTGGAGATATCTTTGTATATAAATTGTCATCACTATAACCTTTTTCATAAGGAAGTTCTCTGAACAGTTAAAATGGTCAGAGCCTTCAGAACATGTTTAGGTAGCCTCCATTTTTTTCCCTTTGGATTGCAATTCCCATAATTGCTCACTATTGGCCGAGAATGAGAAGAGTTGTTGACCAAACAACTGAAGGGCCCATGGCTCTGCACCTCCACAACAGAACAATTGTGAAAAACAGCTCTGAAGGAGAACAGGACCTTGGCTAATCTTTTCATGGGGTGTTTTCACATATAGGAGTCCTTAATAAAGCAGTGCTGCTCCTAGGACTTTCTTTGGAAAGTCTTGCCCTAGCTTTCAAGGATTTAAAAATATAAACAGACAGTCTCTCTTCAACTTTGCATCTTTTTGCCACCAGCCACCTGCTTC
>NC_056527.1:7587180-7642633 GCF_019175285.1 Sceloporus undulatus | reverse complement strand
GCGGGGAAAAAAAAGAGGGAAAGGCTTGTCAGAACTAAACAAGAGGGAAGCTCTAAGGGACTACTCAATTCTTAGCTCCGTTTCTCAATAAATTTGCTACACCAGTTCATGACTAAGTCTGAATGCACTGATGAAGTCACTGTGCATAACATATGGATGTGCCCCATGGAGAAAGACTTTAAAAACCATGGGTCACAATCTAATTGCAAACAGTGGTTCTGACAACAGAAGAACTGCTAAGTCAGGTGTCTGTAAGCTAGGGGGGAAATGTTGAAAAAAGGTAGCAGAGTGTGAATGTGTGAATGCAGATAAAGTAGCAAAGTGTTGTTTTTAATAATTAATAAGAAATCGTGATTGTTGTCCTGTTTCTGATTCTACTGAGTAAGCAATGCATGGGCTATGTCTAGAGGACTAAACAGGAGCCAAGGTCTATTTCAGAAATAGGCATTCTGCTGACTTTCAAAGAAAGTTCCAGGGCTAAAGTAAACAGCATAGAAATTATCTTTCACTCGAAGCACCTCCTCTCTAAAACCCTTGAACTAAAGCTGTGAGAGAGCAACTGTTAGGATAAATGCAAATAAACTCCGTACAGTGGACCCCGGGATACGAAATACCAGGTTACGAAATTTTCGGGATACGAAAAAATCCCATTGGAAATCATTGTTCCGGGTTACGAATGTTTTTTCGGGTTACGAAGAAAATTTTTGGTGCTTTTTTCGGCTTTTTCGCACGAAACGCGCTTTTTCCCCATTAGCGCCTATGGCAATTGGCTTACGAAGGCTTTTCGGGTTACGAAAGCGGCCGCGGAACGAATTACTTTCGTAACCCGAGGCACCACTGTAGCATAATAAGCAGTCACTGGCACACACTAAGGTAAGTGTTGTTCAGACAATGAAGTCAGATCAAATTGACTGCATAAGCATCACATAGGATCGAAGATCCCACAAAAGACCTGTTTGTGCAATTCCTTTCCAGAAAGATTACACTGAAAACAACCAGTGTGTTACTTTGGCTTAGATGCTGGAAAAACAAAACTATCACAGCTACGTGAAATATGTGATAGTCCTCTGGATTCCCTGCTACTTCTTCCCAGAGTGGCATTGATGTGAAAAGTCAGACAGGCTCGTTTATAGCAGGGGATCTTTGCTTGCATCTTTGCCAATGGAAGCCAGCGTGGCCAATACAATTAGTAGAGAAGCACTGAAGGGTTCCTATATGTAATAAATGGCTGTCTCTGGGACACGAGTTTGAAAAAGTTCCTTTTTGGAGCTACAACTCTCAGGACCCTTCAGCTGCTTGGAGTCTGGAAAAAAATCAAACTTTTCCGGTTCAGTCCTGTACTTTTCATGGCCTCAACACCAATCTTGAAGAACACAGATATGGGTTTACCTAAAGTCCTCAGGAAAAAACTGCCGGATGACTTGACTGGACTGGGGCAACTGTTTTCTTTGGGGGTGCAGTGTTCCCTGTCTCCTACCTAAAACCCATGGAGTCCTGGACAACATCAGAATTGCAGGGCACACCAGTGTGGTATCGCAGGCCTTCCTTCTCTGTCCTCATGGCATTTTGTAGAATCACTCGACATCTTAAAACTGCAGTAATTTGCAATACCATAGCAACTGCTGGCTCACTCCTTTATCTTCAACCACTGGAGCATTAAGCATATGTGTACATTTCCCATAACCTGGAAAAGTTTCTTTTTTGGACAACACCAGAATCCATACTTACACAATCCAGTGGCTATGCTGTCTGGGGGCAATTCTGGGAATTACAGTCCAAAAACTACTGTATTTTCTGGCGTATAAGACTACTTTTTAAACCAGGAAAGTCTTCACCAAAGTCGGGGGTCGTCTTTACGCTGGATGTTCTCTTATAGGGTGGGTGCTGAAACTTCCAAGCTGGACTGGAGAATCTGCGGTCGCCGCATATGGTAGGGGGAGCTCAAATGGCCACGGCCACATCCCCTCCGTATGTGGCAAACCATATGAAAGCAGGAAGGGAGGCGCGTACAAGTACGGTAGAATAAAATTTTTTGAGACAGGGTGGGCAGGCAGGGAGAGCTGACCAATCCAAGCAGCCTTTGCATACAACAAGTTTTCCTGCTAAGTACCTGCATGTCATAAGCATTTGAATTAAAATTACCTTATTGAAATCAAATCTGATTTTTAAAATTTTTATTTGGTGTGCGTCGGAAGAGGGGTAGTCTTATACGGCGAGTATATCCCAAACTCTATATTTTAACTGGAAAAGTTGGGGGTCGTCTTATACGCCCAGTCGTCTTATACGCCGGAAAATACGGGTAACTTTTCCCTTCTGTTTTCACGAAGTGCAATTTTTTAAATGTGAAAACTGAAGTGAACTCTGCTTCGCAAATGGCTGTGTGAACCTATCCTGCAGGTTTCTAGGAAATACACGCGATTTTCCTCTCTCCACCAGCTTCATAAACAGACATTACTTTTGTAAAATGCTCTTGCAGTCCAAGAGAGGCAATGCCTCTATCTTTGAAATGTCTGTCTCAATTTGCTAATGTTTAAAAGGCAAGTACAGTAGTTAAATTGATACTCACCCTGAGCTGTGAAATTGCTGCTTTGCCTTCCTCGCTCTCTTCATCTAACTCATCATCACTCCATTCCCAGCCTCCATCTTCTGTCTTATGTAGACGCCCACTAGAGCCAGGGACTCTTCGGACCTGTATTGCAGCGAAGTCAAAACTGTTACTAGGCGTTGAACAATTTTACATCACTAAGGCTGCATCCACACTGCAGAAATAATCCAGTTTGACACCGTTTTAACTACTATGATTCAATAGTATGGAATGAGACATTTAGCCTTCTCTGTCAAAGAGCTCTGCTGCCATGGGAAACTATAATTCCAAAATTCCAGAGCAATGAGTAATGAAAGTGGTGTCAAAATTGATTATTTCTGTAGTGCAGATGCAGCCTAGCAGTTTAGGCCTGTTAGGAATTACGTCCCTAAATCCTCCCAACCTAAAATGAATTTAAAATAAACCATGCAAAACTGAGCACATTAAACACATTAACAGTAACACACGTTTTGAGAAGATTTCTCTCTCTGTACAGATAGTTTGTAATCTCCAAAGGAAGGCTATAAATAAAGTCTAGTCGAAAACTGTTATACAGGGGTACCCCGGGTTACGAAATTAATTCGTTCCGCCGCCGCTTTCGTAACCCGAAAATCTTCGTAAGGCGAAAAAGCCATAGGCGCTAATGGGGAAAAGCCGCGATTTCGTGCGAAATAGCGCCGAAAAGCACCAAAAATTTTTTCGTAACCCGAAATAACCTTCGTAACCCGGAACAGTTATTTTAAATGGATTTTTTTCGTAACCCGGAAATTTCGTAAGGCGGCGCATTCGTATCCCGGGGTACCACTGTACAATGTTATACTACACCAACAATAACAACAAATTTTCACTGTAACTCCCACATGTGTACCTTTTTGGCTCTTTCGGTGATTGTTGGAGCTCTTTGCAGAATTTTTTCTTGTAAAAATTCTTTATTCTGAAAGAGAAGGGGGGAAATTCAAAACATTGTCTCCTATTAAAAAGTTTGGGTCAGGGAGTATTCCTTAGCAACTGTGCCAGAAGAGAGGGATGTCAAAATAGCTCTCTCTAGTTGCTCAAAATAGGTTCAAAAAAGCCTTTGATAGGAAGACAGCATATTAACATTTCCCCAAGAATAATACTAAAAGTCTATTGCTGCTCCACTCCCTAGGATTTTACCTTGCGGGAAGGAGTTTCACCTTTCCCCCCAGTAGATTCTCAGGTGGCAAATGGAGACAATCATCTCTAGATTCTTGGGTCGCATACTGGCAAATAGCCTGAACTTTTTTCTACAAGGTAAGTGTCATTATTGTCATACAGCCAGGCTTCTCATATCAATCAACACCATTCTATTCTTTAAACATCCCATTATCAACCATCACATTTTTTTTAAAACAAAGATATATGTAGAAGATGGCCTAGAATGGGTTGGGCAACTGTTGGAGACTAAGGAGCCTCATTAGCACCCTGCAAAAGACATTGGGGAGAGTTGCATCCCAGAGGGGGGGGTCTATGTTTTGCCCCCAAATACCTTCTGGGGGGCAGGGGGAATTTCTGTCATATTTATACACCTCACAGGACCATTGTATGATCAAGAGAAGCCTTTTTTTCCTTATAGTTCCTGATTTTTTATTAACGGAATGGCCCAAGAGAACCAGGTCTAAAATGGCCCATGAGAACCAAAAGTTTGGCAAATATGCCCCCCCTCATCCCCTAGAGTTTCAACAGTCAAAATTCATGCAGGGTTGACAGACACTTTTTGGACATCCATTATTCAAGACACCTTGCAATCCTAACTCTGGATCTCTAGAAATTGTTGGACTCCAACTCCCAGTTCGGCCAGCTAGCACAGTCAATAGTCACAGATGATGGAAGTTGTAATCCTGCAACATCTGTATGACCAAAAGTTTCCCACCCAAGGCATAACTGATCTCAAGACAAACAAAATTCCACTTGCAAATAAGATTTGGGAGGAATCACTATGGCATACATTACTGTAGTACATTCATTACCTATAAACATCAAATGGGACAAAGAAATAATCTTTGATCCTACCTTTGCTTTCTGGAAAAATTTATGTCTTAGAAGTTCAGCTGCTGTTGGTCTGTTGTGTAAAAAAGTTGGGGTGGAGGGAGGAGAAAGGTCATTAGAAGAAGTCATTACAGTCTCATGCATATTGCTTACTTGTCCCCCCCCCCCCCAGCTAACTTTTGTTGTAGGAATCTTTAAATAGCTTTTGGTACATCTTCGATGGAAGAGACTTAAAGATAAGAACTTGGAACATGGAAGAGATAACTGTTTGCCACAGATGTGTGTGCTTCAAGCCACATGTCAACAGCATGACCTAAGTCCCAAGATGCAAGTTCTATAACGAACGACCTTTGCAAAATGGAATAAAGTGACACACACTGATCACAAACAAGAATGTGGTTATCAGAGAGTAGGAATGTGTGCTGACAGGCTAAATTGGAAGATGTGTCTAGCTTTTGTCATCCTTGCTTTCTTATGTGCCATGCTTGCATTTGACCAACCTTAGAACATAAGAACCAGAACATTCAAAGTATTGGTTATAACCTTAAAAACCCTATAAGACTCGGGTTATCTGACAGATCATATTCTCCCATATAAGCCTATCCATGTTGTCTGAGAAGAAGTTTTAACTGCACTAGTCTGCTTGGCCGTGAAATCCACTGGGTGGTCTTTGGCAAAATCATACTCTCTCGACGACAGAAAAAGGGCAAACTTCCTCTGAACAAATTCTGCCAAGAAAATCCAGTAACAGGTTCATTTTGGAGTCTCCAGAAGTAAGAAATGACTTGAAGACACACAACAACAAAGCAAGAAATTGTACATTGTGTACTTCTGTGTAACCCGCTTTGATCTACCAAGGAAAAGTGGGCTATAAATAAATGGTTTATTTATTATTTATTAAGACAGAAACATCTTGTACCTTTTCTCAGGGTCTTTTTGCAGGCATGACGAGATCATCTTCCTGAATGATTTCCCATACTTTTTTAACATCTCCTTATCTTGCACACCTGTCTCCAATGAAGGTGGATCATTTTGTAGCGTTAACATTAAGACCTGGAAGAGTTACATCCATTCAAGACATGAAGACAAACTACCCTTCATGAAATACAGTCAGCCCAACATATCCAAAGATTCTACATCCATGGCTTGAAAATATTCACACACATACCCAAAAAATCCAAAAATCATAGTTGGAAGAGACCACAAAGGCCATCCAGTCCAACCCCAATCTGCCATGCAGGAAATCTAAATCAAAGTATCCCCGACATGGCCATCCAGCCTCTGCTTAAAGACCTGCAAGGCAGAAGACTCCACTACACTCCGAGGGGGTTTGTTCCACTGTCGAACAGCCCTTACTATCAGGAGGTTCCTCCTAATTTTGAGGTGGAATCTCTTTTCTTGGAGCTTGAATCCATTGTTCTGGGTCCTACTCTCTGGAGCAGCAGAAAACAAGTTAGCTCCCTCCTCAATAAGATATCCCTTCAAGTATTTAAACAGGGCTATCATATCACCTCTTAACCTTCTCTTCTTCAGGCTAAACATCCCCAGCTCCCTAAGTTGCTCCTCATAGGGCATGGTTTCCAGACCCTTCACCATTTTAGTCGCCCTCCTCTGGACATGCTCCAGTTTCTCAACATCCTTTTTAAATTGCGGTGCCCAGAACTGGACACAATATTCAGGTAGGGACTAACCTGAGCAGAATAGAGTGGCACTATTACTTCCCTTGATGTACTTCTATTGATGCAGCCTAAATCTCATTGGCCTTATTAGCTGCCGCATCGCACTGTTGACTCATGTTCAATTTGTGGTCTACTTGGACTCCCAGATCCCTTTTACACATATATCTCTCATTCAGCCAGGTGTCACCCATCCTATATCTGTTCATTTCATTTTTCCACCCTAGGTGTAGTACCTTGCATTTCTCCGTGTTGAAATTCATTTTATTAGCTTTGGCCCAGCTTTCTAGTCTGTTCAGGTCATTTTGAATTTTGATGCTGTCCTCTGGGCTATTAGCTACTTCTCCTAATTTGGAGTCATCTGCAAATTTGATAAGTATACCTCCAATTCTGTCATCTAAGTCATTGATAAAGATGTTGAATAGCACTGGGCCCAGGACAGACCCCTGTCAGACCCCACTGGTCATTTCTTTTCAGGATGAAAAGGAGCCACTGTTGAGCACCCTTTGGGTTCGGCCAGTCAACCAATTACAAAAATCAAACTTTGATTTTGCCATTTTATATAAAGACACAATTTTACTATCCCATTGTATTTCATAGAATCATAGTGTTGGAAGAGACCACAAAGGTCACCCAGTCCAATCCCCTGCCATAATAGGACTTGAACATCCATGGATCCACTGAACATCCCAGTGGATACCAAGGACAAACAAGCCACACATCTCAAATGCCATTGCAACAGAGGGGAATCAGGTTCAAGTAAAATCAGTGAAAGGCCCAGGAGTGGGAGCTGTAACATAATGTTGCAGAACCCCATTGGCTCCTGAGCTGTGGAACTCAATAGTTGTCCAGATGTTGTGGAACTCCCACTCCCATCACAACTAGTCAACACAGTGGTTAGGAACTATGAGAGCTTGGGTCAAACAGTATCTAGAAGGCCATGGGGTCTCCAGCCCTGAACTACTCAATTCTATTACCCATAACTGTGTTTCTTGACTTACTCCACCCCTAAATCTGTAAACCATTGAGCACATGGAGTTAAACCCAACCGTTAATCCCAAACAGAGTAGATCCACTTAATTCATGGTACTTATGTAAGTGCTGACTTAGCAAGTCCCGTTGATTCCACAAGTCAGCTTTAGTTGGGAGTAATCACTGATGTTAGTCCATATAGTCCATATCTGGTAGGTCCATGTCTTAAACTTGTTTGGACTTCTGCAAATCTCTACATTCCTGGCTGTCATTCTCTGTGGTCCAGATTGCCAAGAATCAACAGATGCAGAAAATGACAGTCCTCCAACACTTAGTGCACTCTGCCTCCTATGTACATGGATATAAGTTCTATTTTTGTTGTTGTTGGTTGTTTTGTTTTGGGCACAAATCTTCTGTAGATCAGCTCCTGATCTGGAGAGAATGGTCTTGGAGCCCTACTGCAATCTTATAGGAAAAAATATTTTAATGTTAGGCTTTCAAATACAAAACAGAAAAACAGAAATGTTAGGATGGAAAATGGTGAAAGGCCAGCTCAGCCAGGTGGAACCTGAATACCATGAAGAAGAAATCCCAGTTGTGGAATTAGGGTCATTTGGGGAAATTAATGCTACCAGATCTGTTTTATGGAATTGAAAACAGAACGCTTTTGAACCGCTGCCTGCTTTGATTGGCCCAGATCCTGATTTGGTTAGGCTTAAGGAAATGGCGCAAGACAATGAGATAATTCACCTCCTCCTCATGGTGCTCAGTTTATAATTTAAAAAACTTTTCATTTTAAATGGAGCTGTGCTATATTTTACAAATGTTAGCTGCTTTAAGAAGCCCAGAAGTTGAGAAGGAGGGATAAAGAAGGACCAAGTTGTTGTGTCAGCGAAAGATGTGAAATGGATGGGTGAAATCTCTCAGGGAAATTTCACACATCACCATAATCCCCCCATAACTGATCTTCTCAGAGAGATGAACCTCTGGTTAGTTTCTGGGGAGACAGCACACTTCCCTGAAATAGAGTTTGAAGACCACAGTTTTGATGTATATACAGTATGCAATTGCCGGTTTTGTATTCAGATATGAGTGTTGTTTTCTGGCTGCAGGCTTCCTTCCTTCGTGTTGAAATTCAGACTCTCACACTTGCGTAGAAAGAGGAAACGTCTACTAGCCTCTACTTGCAAACTTTCATTTACTTCAGAGGCAGCACTTTGGATACAGTGTGCTACCAAGAGGTTTAGCTCAACTGTTTGGGCCAGCGAATCCGTTACACTCACCTTCATGGGTGGATATTTGTGATAAGGAGCTGCTCCTGTAGCTAGCTCAATTGCCGTGATTCCAAAACTCCAGATGTCTGCTTTGAAGTCATAACCTCTCACCTGGAAAGTTACAGATGTATTGACAGCACACTTTTCATCAGTTATCCTACACCCCAAACTATCCATCTCCTGCATTATCCATCTGTCCCCAACAACTGTTCCAACAAATATTTAGGCTAGTCTAGATCATACAGCATACCCTGTCTTTCTTCACTGTAAGGAGAAACAGTTCATATTCCAAGAAAGCCATTTCCCCGCAGGCATTAGGCTATTACAGAAATCTTAAATAGAATTTTTATTTTCTTGCTCAACTGCAAAGAAAGGACACTGAGTAGTCTCCTGATTGAGTGTTAAGCTACCTCAGCTTTTTTGCCCTTAAACAAGGAACTGCTTCTGGACTCAGTGGAAAATTTAAGTATTTACAAGCATGTTAGGAGCGTGTTGCTTTGCTAACTCAACTTTGTTTTGGGAGCAAAATAATTCTTTCGTTTTGGTTCCATCCAGCACCATGAAACTGGATGGAAAAGCTTTTCATAAATATCAAGAAAACCGCTTTCCACCCCACCTCAAAATATTAATACAGCATTTCAAATGTGCTATGTGATACACAGTCTTTACTTGTTTTATTCTCCCAGCCAAGTTGAGTTGGTATGATTCACATTTTATAGAGCTGAGGTAGAGAAGCAAATCATCCCTGTCCCTAATATCACCATGTTCTAAAATTGTATGCCCCCATTTCTTGAATACATACATCTATGGACTGATTCACAGGCAGATGCCTAACAAACATAGTATGTGAATGAGACAAATGTGTATTTCAAAAATTCATTTCAATATCTCCACTACAGAGATGGAACTAGCTGCATCTAGTGAACATAGAGAGTGGCAAAACTAAGTTTGTTGATTAATAATTAAGGAGCAAGGCCCTAATGGTGCATCTGATGAAGTGTGCCAACTCATTATGAACTAAGGTGCATTAAAATAAGGAGGAAGTTTTAAGACAAGTACAAAACCTTTTTGAATAGGTATTTCTGACATCTTTTGCACCAATCAGAAACAACACTGAGCACATGTATTACTGTCTACCATCATGTTTTAAGGTTTTACTGTTTCTCTTGAGGTCTTATTTATTTCCTCAAACCTTTTCTTTTCTGTATAATTCCCAGAAAATAATTCAAGAAAAAATTATTTTCAGATTCATAATTAAATTCGTCTAGCTTAAGCTTTTGCCTTCTTGGTTACAGATGATTATTTTACTTTCTCTTCCATCTGACAACTTGCATTCATGTATGATATTTAATCTTCTTCTCTCCCAATTGCTCCTGCCAAAAGGGACTTGTAGCTCTTTTTAAAAAAATCCTTCAAGGAAAAAGGCCAGCCAGAACATCAAAGGCTACTTCTTGAATGTTGGTCTCATTTTCAGAAATTTTTGTTCCTTTTTACCTGCTCCATCACTTCCGGTGCCATCCAGCAAGGTGTGCCGACAAAAGTTTTCCTCACTTTGTTTCGAGTAATGTCTCCACCAGTGGCTAAAAAAGCACTAACACCAAAGTCTGAAATACCAAAAGAAACAAAAGAAAGTTTAAAAAATATATCCTATAGAATCTTTATTACTGTCATTGACCAGCACAAGAAAATATCCTGAACCATGTATTATGGGTTTTCCTTAGCTGATGCCTCCTACATATTGGATTAAAGGCCTTCAGTCTGAACCAGCAATTTTTTCTTATGTGGTTTTTGAAAATTCAGCTTCCTCATTTTGAATGTTCAGCTATTTTAAAAAGCTGATTTCTAGCTCTTATGATTGATGATTGGCTTGAAAAGGACAGCTTGTACAGCATTTCCAGTGGGCAGGGGTAGAATTTCAGTGTCTCCCGTAGTTATGTACTTGTTTCTCCTTTGACCAAACAAGATGCAAATATCTAAAATAATATGGGTTGACAAATTAATTGAAAGAATGGGCAAGATTGTGCAATGGAGGAGTAGCTACAATATTGGAACAACATTTAATCTCCTGATCTGACCCCTGAAATCCACCTTGAAAGTCAGTCAGCTGTCCTGAGGAAGCCCCTTTCTGACAGGTAGTGATGGTATGACAAAGACTTATAACAGGACCTGGCAAGGATCCTGGCTTCAGCTCCTCACCTTATTACTCACTGGCAGAAGACAGACTGGTTATGCCATCCTGCAGCACCCCACTTGCCAGCACCACAAAACATCAGCACTCAGGACAGCTGACCAGCTCCTCAAATAGGTTTCAAGGGCATTTGTAACTGTGGTAATGGTGCCATAAGTGCAAATGTGAATACGAAGTAGTTACAAGGATTTAAGTCCAGCCTGCTATTGTTGTTCTGTGCCTTCAAGTCGTTTCTCCTTATGGCAACCCTACAGAGAACCAGGGTTTTCTTGGCATATTTTCTTGGCACCCCTGAGGCTGAGAACATGTGACTTGGCCAAGGTCACCCAGTGGGTTTCATGGTTGAGCAGGGGATCGAATCTCAATCTCCAGAGTTGTAGTCCAACACTCAAACCACTACGCCACGCTGGCTTTCCAGCTTGAAATACCATAACTGCATGCTAGGGTGCCAGCTGATATGTTGAAAGGCTACACAAAAACTTAAAAGGTAATGTAAATTATTTCAATGGTGCAGAATTTTACTTTAATTTTGAGAACAGGGAGCAATGAGCTCTGACAATAATAGCATCCAGAACTTGGAAATGTACCGGGGCAGGAGGGGGGACACTACAATTTCCAGAGACCACCCTCCTCCCACTCTGTCAAACAGTATGCTGGCTGGTTGTGGGACTGGGGAGTTGTGACCTAAAAGTCTAAGCTTCCCAAGCTCTGAACTAATGCAAGAATGTTGCAGATTGTCACATACCATTCTTAGCATCTCAGATTGAGTGGAAGTTATCCCAGAACTGCCCTCACACCCCCACTATCATCATCCAGTCACAAGATTTCTTATATTGTTGTTTCTCCTCATGGCTTTATGAAGCCTCTATTGTTTCCCATTGACAAAGGGGCAAGGGGGAATCAGATATGTGATTCTAAACAAATCTGCTTTGCATGAAAGACATGCATTATAAGCGGCCACACTTTACAACCACAGCATAGTAAGGCCTGTTACAGACTGCCAAAATAAAGCTGCTTCGGGTCTCTTTGGAGGTATGCTGTTTAAATGATGCATGCATCCTAAGAATTTGGAAGCTGCACCAAAGCTGCGCTCCAGTGCTTAGGAATGGAGTGTGGCTTTGGCGCGACCTCCGGACTCTTAGGACCCATGCATCATTTAAATAGCATACCTCCAAAGAGACCCGAAGCAGCTTTATTTTGGCAGTCTGTAACAGGCCTAAGTTTCCTTTCAGAACTCTTTATAGTCATTTAAAAGATAAAGAAACATGCCAATCAATATATATTACAAAATATTCTCCACAGGGAAAATTGGGGGGGGGGGGGGGCTGACCAAAAAAATTACAAGTTTCACGTAACAATTCCCTTACCATGAATGCTTAATCTAACCAGATGGTTAATCTAACCTTTTCCATGATTGGAGTTGTAGTCCAAACTATCTGGAGGCACAGGCTGGGAATAGCTGGCCTTAACCACAGACACATATGAAGTTGCCATATACAGGTTGAGCCTTATCCAAAAGGGTTGGGACCAGAAGTATTTTGGATTTTTTTTCCTGGGTTTTAGAATATTTGCATATACATAATGACATATATTAGAGATCAGTAAAGGTAAAGGTAGTCCCTTGACATGAATGTCTAGGTTCTGGAAACCATGTCCTATGAGGAACGACTTAGGGAGCTGGGGATGTTTAGCCTGGAGAAGATAAGGTTAAGAGGTGATATGATAGCCCTGTTCAAATACTTGAAGGGATACCATATTGAGGAGGGAGCAAGCTTGTTTTCTGCTGCTCCAGAGACTAGGACCTGGAGCAATGGATGCATGCTCCAGGAAAAGAGATTCCACCTCAACATTAGGAGGAACTTCCCGACAGTAAGAGCTGTTCGACAGTGGAACACACTCCCTCAGAGTGTAGTGGAGTCTCCCACCTTGGAGGTCTTTAATCATATGCTGGGTGGCCATCTGTCAGGGATGTTTTGACTGAGAGTTCCTGCATGGCAGAATGGGGTTGCGGTCTCTTCCAACTCTATGGTGCTTTCTGCACCGGCATTTGGGACGTCCGGAGGACGTCCTATTTTAAAAAAGGGGCATCTCTTATAGACGCCCCTGTGCCTAATACGGACTCCGTCCGTACAAGATGGCGCCGGCCCTTCTACATGGCCGGCACCATCTTTGCGTATCGGACGCTGAGCATCCGTACGCGTTGCATCCCTTGTGACGTAGCGAGTGCGCCCCTGGCGCCTCGCTACGTCGCAAGCGCGACTGAAAAAGAAGCTCCATTTTGGAGCTTCTTTTTCTGTCTGCACGGGAGCCGCGCCGTGTGGAGGCTCCGGCTCCCCTGCAGACTAACCAGCGGCGGCGGCAGACCGCCGCAAAGCGGCGGTTTGTATCCCGCCTATGATTCTATAACCAACTGTAGGGTGTGTGTGTGTGCTCATCTATGTTACTAAGCCAAAGCACCAGCGTTATCCAAGGACTAATCTGGTGGTCATGTGGCCAGCATGACTGCACCGAACACTGTTACCTTCCTACTGAGAAGTAGTACCTATTTATTACTTGCATTTGCATGCTTTCAAACTGCTACACCGGCAGAAACTGGGACTAATGACAGGAGCTCACCCGAAGCACTCAGACCTTGAACTGCCAACCTTCTGATCTTCCGATTATCAGAATTGGTGTCAACCACAACCACTAAGCCACCACATCCCCTAGAGATGGGACCATTATTTGTATACATCTTATAAACATAGCCTGAAGGTAATTTTTTACATAACATTTTAAATAATTTATGCATGAAATACAGTTTGTGTACACTGAACCATCGGAAAGCAAAGGTGTCACTCTCTCACCCACCCATGTGGTCAATTTTGGAGTATTTTGGATTTCAAAATTCTGTAAGGGAGATTCAAACTGTATCAAGTCACTGCTATGAGTGATGGATACTGATGAAATTACATGGTGGCAAAAAATTATTCAATTTATATCTTGCTTTTCTCCCAAATGGGATTCAAAGGGGCTTATAAGATAAACTAAAACAGAACATCCCAAACAATATGGTGTATGAAGTTTAAAAACCATTAAACCACTATGCATCCAATTGAAACAAGATTTTTAAGACATTAAAATAATTAAGACACTTAAAATAAACGCCCCATACTAAAAGCAGCACACTCCACTGCACATCCCTCCTCTTTAGTCAGCTATGCTTGAAGTCTTGTTGAAAGAAGGAAGGCTTTCCCTGTCATAGAAATGGCAACGGGGGGAGGGGGCAGCAAACTGAATCTCTCTTGGGATGGAGTTGGAAAGCCTAGGAGCAGCCACAAAGCAGGCTCTCTTTGGGGTTGTGTACATGTGTTATTTATTCTAAATTTCCTCCTGGCCCACTGCATGCTGTTTATATGACAGAGGGGGGGAAACCCCAATCAGGTGCAGACTGTGTTCATGACATCCACACTTGATCCAGCCTTTCCTCCCCTTAACCTGAATGTAAAAACCTTAGCTTTTGCTCTGGGTTTCCGGCTCTCTCCACAGCAACTACAAGGGGCTGCCTTCCCATGCGGTCCCTGCGAGCTACCATGAGGCACTATTGCAGGTGCGAGTTACTCTGAGGTCAAAACAAGATGCCCAGCATATGGCACCTTCTTGTGATAGCAGCAGCAGCAGCAGCGACGAACAGGGATCTCATGGGAAGGCAGCTGCCCATCACAGCTGAGAAGAGAGCACAGGTAACAGGGGGAATTCGGGGGGGAGTTCAGGGCCAGCCCAGAGTATTCTGCCAGTGAAGACAAGCCTTCTGTGTCCTCACCAAAACATGTCTGTGATGGTGGTGGGTCTAAGGGAAGGTCCTCCCTCAAGATTGCAAGACCCAGCAGGCTCATATAGAGAGATATGAGCTTTCACATAATCTGAACCTAAATTGTATGGGACCCCTCTAGACACTGCTTGGCAATCAGCTCCTACCCTTTCTCACCACTGGCTAAGTCAACTATGGCTGATGAGTGCTGCAATCCAAAACCACATTTATATATGTATGTATGCATCCACAAACTGTTTGATGGTTTAATTTTAGGACAGGAGTTAAGCTCCTGGCCTAGATGTTTTGTTTTTTATCTCAAACCTCTAGAACAGTGTTTCCCAAACTTTGCTTTTCCAGGTGTTTTGGACATCAACTCCCATGAGCTCTAGCCAGCTTGGCCAACAGTCAGGAATTCTGGGAACTGAAGTCTAAAACCTCTGGAGGACCAAAGTTTGGGAATCACAGCTCTAGAACAACCCTCTTAAACATTAATCTTCCTTCCTTCCTTCCTCCCTTCCATCTCCCCCCTCCAGATTTCAGACATTTGCTTTCATAACCCCACATGTTGGTTGGGGCTGATGGAATCTATAGTCCAAAACATCTGGACAGACTCTTAAAAAGCACTGCAAGATGTAAGCAGTCTATTATTTTCCCTTCCAACATTTATTCATTTTCACATGGACAAGAGAGCCTGGTTCAAACTACTCCCAGGAGCAGGAAATCTATTAGAACTAGAGCTTTCCAATACCTTGTGAACTCTAGAAAAATATATGGGTAAACCTGCACTGGATACAGGATTTTATAGTAAGCATACTGATTTATGTATAATACCACTTATGAAATGCCACCTGTGACATTTACAAATAGAAATTCACCTGCCAAAGGAAAACTGTCCATAGATCATTGCTGCTTAAAGATGCAACTATAAAATAATTATATCTCCACTTCAGCAATAGGGAAATACTGATATCCATGAGGGCATGACGCCTCTGAAAACATGCAAAAAGGGAAGCTGGAATTTTAAGGTTACAACCGAGCAATATTGGACACCACATCTGACGCCCCATATTTTCAGCTACCGAGTTTTCCAGAGGTTTTAGTTGCAAATCTATCATTTTCCTAGTTTACCAGATGGCTTGTTAAATGAAGCATATTTGCTGTCAAGTGTTCTACAAGGGTCAATTCAATACACTCCAGAGAACAGGCACTTCAGATAAAAATTATGCAAGCAGTCTTTTTACAGGAAAATGAATCAAATTACTTCTCACTAAAGTGTGGGCTTGAATTTACATCAATAACTTTCTCAGTGCAGAATAGCTTCCTAACACTTACAAATTCAAACTGTCAAAATAAAAGATCACTTGACAGCTCTCGCAATCCACATTTTTCAATGGGAGATGGGGGGGAAAAGCTGTACCAGCTGTTTCAAAAACTGGGAAATGGTTGAGACAGCTTATCAACCCAATTATAATTCCCATTTCTCTACAAACTAGATATACAGGGGGGGGGGGGGGGGTGCTAGCATGTTGAAAGCCAATATAGGGAAGATATGGAGCCTAGCTCACTGAAAAATCATTGGCATTACTGTTTGCACGCAACCATAAATCCAAATACCAAAAATTCTGATTTAATGTTTAATAGCAGCATACTTGTACATGTTGTTTTTTCTGTCAGTGGCAAATGGCTAAATTCAATGTATGGATTTTTTATGGTCACTGTGGAGGGAGAAATTTACCACTTCCTTCATGCAATGATACCCACACTATCAAGACTCGTCTCTTGTATCCAGGGGACCCTGGACATGACCATTTAGTGACCAGTGAAGACTCGGAGGGGGCAATATAGCAGTATCCAGCTAAGTACCTATAGCTTGGACACAAAACAACAGCTCCAGAAAATGCCTTTGTCACTGTGTGTGTCCAACTACAACTGTGAAAAGCTAGTTGGTGTTGCGTGCCTTCAAGTGTTTCTGACTTATGGGGACCCTTAAGCGAACCTATCATGATGTTTTCTTGACAAGGTTTGTTAGAAGGGAGCTTGCTTTTGCCTCCCTGAGGTTGAGAGACTGTGATTTGACCAAGCTCAGTGAGTTTTCATGGCTGAGCAGGGATTTGAATCCTGGTCTCCAGGGCCATAGATGCTCAAACAACTATACCATGTTGGCTCTCGTGAAAGGCTGGGGAGACTTTTCAGCACCACCTGAGAACTTCGGGGGCCACAACCTTTCACTCACAGAACCCTTGGGGAAAAGGCAATTTGTGTGCCCCTCTGGGGCCTTTTCACCACATTTTGGAGGGTCTGGGTCATTTCAGACCCGGGATATACCTTTTTTACCAACAGGAAATACCCCCAGATGTCACTGTTTACCACCTTTTTTAATGGCCATGGGGCCAAAAAATCATGACAAAATCACAAAAAAATCATGACAAAAATGTTTCCCATGCCCCCGGGGTAACACAACTTGGCCAAGACTTTATCACAGGAGCCCTGGTGGCACAGTGGTTAAACGCCTGTACTGCAGCCACTCACTCACAAACCATAAGGTTGTGAGTTCAATATCAGCCAGGGGCTCAGGCTCGACTCAGACTTTCATCCTTCTGGATTTGGGCATAACCTGAAGCTTTTCTTTGTGGGTTGCAATCCTGGATTATTACTTGTAAACACAACAACTCTGTTTATGCTGAGGAGCCATCAAATACTCAGCTTGCATAAAACAATCTTGTGCTGTGATAGCTTATATACATTTCCCTACATTTAAACACACAGATGTCTCAGGCATCTTGCAGCATATGCCATGACAAAGTTATTCTGGGTTTTCTGATGTTTCTATGTGTGGTGGGATGTTGAAATCTAGTGGCAAGTCAATTTACTCAGCTTCCCGGCCACGTGTCTATGACTCTAAGGGTGTGTCGGCTGTGGTATGTTGTCTTTACAATCCAAGCTGAGCTAGCCTTATTGAGGCAATGGATTCTGCCCCAATATTTTATTTCTCAACCCTGGCATGGTGACTGAGACGCAGATCATAGAATGACAGCACACTCGTGGTGCCTTCAAGCCACAATCTATGAATCTATGAGCTGGAAATGACATGAAGACACATGACACACACTTAATAATAATAATAATAATAATAATAATAATAATAATAATAATTCACAGATATAATTGGTGGGAGTATGTGTTAGGGCCTGCTCAGTAACTTAATTCTAGGAAAGCTTATGCTACCAACATATTTCTCTCAGTCTCAGAGGTACTACAATGATGATTCCCAAACTTTAGTCCACCAGGTGTTTTAGATTTCAACTCCCAACAAATCTGGTTAACAGTCAAAAATACTGGGAGTTAAGTGCAAAACATCTCGAGGACCAAAGTTTGGGAACCACTGTTCTATAAGATCCCTTTGCATTCTTTTCCTTGATTTAGAATATCAAACTTCCCACCTGATTCCATGAGCCAGCTTTTGAAATGTTGCTGGGCACTGTCAAAATAGAGAATGCCTATCTTTTCATTCCAGAACATTAGAAACATGAATGGAAATAAGAGACCATCAGGAAAATGAATGTGGTTCTCTATTCCAAATCTGTGGATTTTCTGAGCTTCTATGAACTATTGGCACTCAGACAGCTGGTTAATCCAACACATGAACAGAGCCTCCATTGGACACCAGCTTTATCTAAACACAACATAAATGGAACACATTATGCTCTTATTTATGGTATCAAAGCACACGGATAGGGAAGTCATTAGCTTTGAACACAAAGGCCCCTTCTGGGATATCGACAATGGATTTCCAGTCAAAGCATCATTAGGGATTCAGGAGCTTGCTTGAAAGGCGAGCCTAGACGCTTGTGCCGCCGTTTTGATATTTAGATGATCTCACACAGCTAAGTGATTCTGGAAGAGGATGAAGCAAAAGAAGAAGAAAAAAGGCAGGCGATCTTAATTTATACTGCAGTCATTGCCCACTGTATATAAACTGATAAACCTCTGCAGATTAAAAAGAAAAGATTTTTTTTTTAAAATTAGCAGCACCTTTAAGACTGGTTCTTATGTTAATTTTTTTAAAAAAGCTCCTGTTACAATAATATTTGAAAGAGATCTATTGTATTCATGGAATGTCCAAAGATGGGGACAAGACAATTAACTTGGTTCATACAACAGTTTCAAATGCATTCTCAGTATGGCAGAATGCAGTCTTTCAAATGACTTGTCTCAAGTCATACAGAATACATAGGTCATGACTAGCAATTTGCTTGTGCCTGGAAATGGGCCAGTAGCCAGTGAAGTTATTGTAAGAAGGGCGTTATGTGCTCCCAGGCAACAATATTCTGGACTAGGTGAGTTTTCAAAACATTTCCAGAGGCAGCCTCATGTAGAGCATGATTCAGCACTTCCAACGGAGTATGATTAACACATCGGTTCCTGACATCACCAAGGAAAAGGTGTGGCTGGTGCCTTCGCCATAACTGTACAGTCGGCCCTCCACATTTGAGGCCTTGACTTTGACATATCTGATTATTCACTAGGAATCTCTAGGTCCTTCAGTGGGACTCTATGGCCAGCTTTCACCAGAAGTTGCACTGGAGAGAGAAAACCTCTCTAGGAATCTCTAGGTCCTCTAGCACAATTCTATGGTCAACATCCAGTGGATGTTGATCATAAACATGTGCTGGAGGACCTAGAGATTCCTAGAGGTATACTCTTGGGTTAAAAAATAGTTATTTTTTTGGTTTGTGTTTTTTTAGCCACTTTCATTGAGGTCCTGTGTCCCTAATCCCAGCAAATGTGGAGGACCCACTGCACAAGCACATCCTGGTCACCACTGAAATCTGGGCATCCAGGTTCAGAGCTGAATCTAAGCATATACCCAAATTGCAAACCTTAGATTTTAAGGGGTGTGTGCGTAACCCCTCCCAGAACAAGTTAATTCTTTATTCTGTAATTACTTTATGACTGTCCAGGGTTACTTCTAACATCATTGTCTTTCAGATCTTTATGGTAATCAGTGTTGATATGAAAGACTTGTATCACCCCATATCATTAAGAGGTAACATGGTTAAATATTTGAAGAGATGTCATATTAAAAATGGAGTGAGCTTGTTTTCTGCTGCTCCAGAGACACGGAGCAAATATTTTGAACTACAGGAAAAGAGATCCACTTAAACATTAGGAAGAACTTTCTGACTGTAAAAGCTGTTGAACAGTGGAACAGGCCGCCTCGGAGGGTGGTGGAGTCTCCTTCTTTGGAGGTTTTTAAACTGAGGATGGGTGGCCATCTGTTAGGAGGGTTTTGATGGTGTCCTCCTGTTTAGCAGAATGGGGTTGGACTGGATGGGTCTTGAAATCTCTTCCTACTCTATGATTCTGCCTCACCCAGCCTTTGAAAATTTAGGCCAAGGAACATGATTTGCATTTTTCTGGATTCTATTACATTCTATCCCATTCCCACAGCTGTACAAATATGAGGTATATGCTTTATAACCTGAGGCCAATATAGACGGAGAGAATAAGAGGCAGTTTCTCCTGGTTTTATTCCCCTCTTGCACTGCCACCCCCATTCCTTGTGTATCTTGCCTTTAGATTGTAAGCCTGAGAGCAAGGAAGTGTCTAATTACAAATTTGTAAACTGCTCTGTCAGAAGAGCGAGGTATAAATACTCTGAATGAATGAATGATACCACTCTGTACTGCAACCTATAGAAGTGGGTGCATACCCAGAAAAGCTCATGCTAAAATGGAAACCAATTAGTCTTAAAAATGCTACTACATTCCTTTTTCCTCTCCACCTCCCTTCCTCCTTTTAAAAGTGCTCCCAGTGAAGTCTGACAAAGTTAGAGCTGTAACTAATCCATTTCTAGCTGGTTCCAGATTAGACAGGTTGACTAAGAAATCTCTCCACACTGTTGTGTAAGGAAGAATTATATATCAGACAATCAGCCACCGTCAGTACTGGCCGTGAACCATGAACAGCATAGCTTAGAAATGTCACTCTCTTGGACCACAACTCCCAAAATCCCAGTGGTATCATGATCATAGGGAACATCCTGAATGGGAGACTCTGGGAATAATAGCCCCCAAAACATTATTTTTCATGCTCTCATTGACACATAAACCTTCTTCCTTCACTGTACTAGGAAGGAAAAGCAAAGCTTGGAAAAGTTGTTTGTTAATGAAGATTAGAACTCTCAAGTCCTTGGGGAGGGGCAGGGAGGGAGTCTGGATGTTTGCGTCCATAAAAGCAACTGTTCCAAACTCTAGAAAAAATAATACACCTTTGAGAGAGTGCTTTCTCCTTCTTTCCCATACAGTGTTTTCTCTCTGACATACCCTGAAAGCACAAAAGATACAAGAAAAATTCACCTGCAATTTGAACCGAGCCATCTTCTCCCAAAAGAATGTTTCCAGCTTTCACATCCCTGGAAAGAAAAGACAAATAAGAAAATGGTCAGCTGTAAGTCTTAATTATGGATTCTTCCTTTGTGTTAGACTCCAGCTGTTGCTGTTGCCATTGTTGTTGTTGTGTGCCTTCAAATCATTTCTGACTTATAGCAACTCTAAGGCAAACCTATCATGGGATTTTTTTTTTTTTTGCAAGATTCATTCAGAGGGGCTTTTCCTTTGCCTTCGAGGCTGAGAGAGTATGACTTGTCCAAGGTCACCAAGTAGGTTTCCATGGCCAAACAGGGATTTGAATCCTGGTATTCAGAGTCGTAGTCTAGAGCTCAAATAACTACATCACACTGCCTCTCCTGCTATGCTGGCAGCTTCTCTTTCTATCTGCTCCACAATGCATTATCAATGTGGCTGCAGTAGAATCGCTTGAGTCTCTGCAGGAAAATTATTTTCCTAACATGGCCCAGCTCAGAAGAGGAAAGCACATCTGCCTCTCTGTTGGAATCCCACACTGCATCAGAACCTTAAATGCAAAGCCAACTTTTCCTTGACACTTTTTGCAAGCCTCTTTAGTGGAGCTTGAAAAAATTACTTTATGGGACTCCTGCTTCCATAATCTCCCAGGCAGCATGATTTTTGCTGATTACTATGGCTGGGAAAATCTAAGATGCCAAAAAGTGACTTCTCTAAACAGGGTCTTTCAGTCCCACACCCTTCTCTTACTGAGGACATGTTAAGTGCATGAAGCTGAAGGCAACCACAATCTCTTCCCCTATTTACTCTTGCCTCTCCTTACTTATTCTTCCCCCATGCCAGATGTGAGATTTTAAGCTCTTTAAAGCAAGGGTCTTCCCTACCACGGACAAGGATGGTACTACAGAAATATGTTATTGCCCTATCATCAACAGGTCATCTATCACCTTTACAAATAATTAGTTTTCATATAATTTTTAAACATCTGCACCAATTATCTCTGATCTGATGTCCCACCAATCTTTTGAACATACACGCATATGATCTCTTGTGGCTTGTAATATTAGGTTGGGGATGGCTGCAGTTGCAGTCTAACATCTGAAGAGCAACAGATCAGTGAAGGCTGATCAGTGTGATGCTCCTAAATTAAATCATGCTCCTAAATTAAATCTGGAGTTTTGGACTAAGATATTACCAGCGTAAAGATGAAATGCATCTAGACTTCTTTTTCTGCCTACGAATACTAGGGAAGACATTGAAGATCTGAACACATATCTGGAGGCAGTTTGGGGATGGAAGAGGCAGAACTCAGAAAATAATTTCCATTGTTGTTGTGTGCCTTCAAGTCATTTCTAATTTATGATGACCCTAAGGCAAATCTATAATGGGGTTTTCTTGGCAAGAAGGTTTCCTATTGCCCAAAGATGATGGCACCAGAGGTGGTACCAGAGGTCTCTGACAGTGAAGGCTAAATCTCTCACAAAACTACAATTCCCAGGATTCCAGAGCATTGAACCAAGGCAGTTACAGTGGTGCCCAACTGGATTATTTCTGCAGTGCAGATGCAGCCTTGGAGAGGTAACAATCCATCTTTTGTGCAAACTTGGATACTAAGCAGATGCATGTCTCGTCTTCCACCCTGAACTGACAGATACATTTAAGACTAAAGGGAGGCCAAAAGAGCTTTCAAAACTTACAACAAATCTACTTGTTTACACATTAGATGAAGCAAGTCACACTCAAATGGGTTTTTTAAAAAGCATCAGTTTGCACAATATTACACAGAAGGAAACTGCACTGTATCCCTTGTCTGCTGGCCATCTATTCACTTCCACCAAGTGCCAAAGAGTAGCAAAAGCTTTTGTCCAGAGAATAATGGCTCTATTTGTTTTCATTTTGTTTCATAACTGAAATGGGGAGGGTGAGCTTGATTCCACTCCAGAAATGAAAGGGAATTTCCACTGTATGCTTCAAAACTCTTCAGGCAGCATACGATCCGGCCCAAAGAACCATCAGGATGTGGCTGCCTACTACAGATTTCAGATATTTCAGATGAAGACAGTCATCTTTAATAAATTAAATAAATAAAATTAATTATTAGTAAATTTAGTTATAAAATAAACCCTTAATACCTTGGGATTTGTTCCTCACCAATTAATGCTGACCAGTCTTTCCCTACCACTCTAAGGTTGCAGTACTTCACTAGTATATCAGAAAATGAGAATATAAAACAGTTACTTCATAGAAGTTCAAGAACATCCATTCCACAGTATGTCCGACTAGATTTTTAATATAAAAAAGAATGTCACTGAATCTGAAAAATGGCTCCGCTCATCCAAAGCAAATGCCATGCCTTCAAAAAGGCATCGCTTTAGAGAATTCTCCTTCCAGAATGAGCAATAAATTATGCTTATTATCTGGAACCATCACATCATGGATAACCTATATAGTGTGAAGACACTGTGATGGGGGCTAAGTTTTATTCAACATTATCTGAAGGCAAGGAATCATGTTTCCCTCTGGATTCTGTTGAGAATGAAGTTCCCAGCATCCTTAACCAGAAGGCAAAAGTTAGGAATGCTGAGAATGATAGTCCAAGAACATCTGGAGGTCATCATGATTCTCACCCCTGCCTTAGGACAAGGGGGACTTCACGGAGGAATGCCATTTTGATAAGCAACATCATTTTTCTTCCAGGATGTCGCTTCAACCTTATGATGAACTAGACTGGAGTTGTGCAATCCACTTTTGATATATATTATGTGAAGATAAGGAGAAATCCACACCATATCCTGCAATTTACTGCTACTTATACTCCACTAGTGCGTACGGATTCCATCACTGAAGTAAAACAGATTCCTGTGGTTAAACACCAAGCCTTTTAGAGCCTCACAACTTTTCACTTAAACCTTTTGGGGTGGAAAAGCCAAAACATTGACCAGAAGTCATTGGAGCCAAGCATCTGCTAAGCCCATGCTATCCTGCCCCAGATCTTAACCTGGCTTGGTCTCCAGGCTGGTGTGGGGACAGGTGGGTGCTTCAATGCCCGCCCTCAATCATGCCATGGACTCGCTACCGCTGCTCACCCCTTATCTTCCTCCGCCATCGCCGCTACTGAGAAGTCGTAGTCATGTCTAATAAGGAAACAAGGCACCTGGCTGCACTCATGTGTCCAGGGGCACCCTTTCCACATCAGATGCAGCAATGGAGGTCCTTCCAGTAGTGCTGATGGCAGAGGAAGATAAGGGGTGTGCAGGGCTGTCTGATCTCCCAGAGGTTGCTATGGAGTTTCCAAGAAGCTCCCCAGCAAACAGTTGGTCATTTTGACCCATGCTAAGACCCCGTTGCACCTGGATTGGACTGGGACTGCCAGACTGGCATCCAGTCTGTCCAATCCCAGTCCAGAGGTATTGTCTGAACAGCATGACTTGAGGTCAGGGGAGGGGATTGGTCTTTGGGCCTGTGTGGACAGCCCCATTCCTATGGCTTGCATTTTGAATGGCCGAGTTCTTCCTATCTCTCATTGCTCATCCTCTGATTCTTCCCTGAAAATGATAATACGCCATCCTATCATGCTGTTCTGAGGGAGTACTGTGGGGGTGGGAGTGGAAATTATAGTTCAGACTGTCAGAGAGGAGCCTCAACATACCAGTCTGGTCCCCTCTTTGGAGAATGAAAATGCTTCCCATAGTCTTATCATCTGCAAATGGAGAGATCAAATTTGGGCAGTTGGTAGGCCTTCATGTATGCATAGCCATGGGCTTGGGGCTTCAGCGTAGCCTGGGAAGGGGGCTTTGCTTGCTAAAGGAGGAAGGGAGCATCAACCTCTATAGACACCAAAAAAATAATAGACACATACAGGCATCAGGCATGCCTTCTGTGCCTTTAACAAGATGCCATCTTTGTTGTTGTTTTGTGGCTCCAAGTCATTTCTGACTTATGGTAACCCTATCATAGGATTTTCTTGGCAACTTTCTTCAGAGGGGCTTTGCCATTGCCATCCTCTGAGGCTGAGAGAGTGTGACTTGCAAAAGGTCAGCCTGCTAGAGTGGGAAATCAAACCCTGATCTCCAGAGTCATTGTCCAATGCACAAACCCCTACACCACACTGACTCTCAAGGATGCTTTCATAAAGTAGAAATCCTTCCTTTAATTTAGACATTTAACAGTTATGTGTGCGAGGATGCCATCATATTACATTTAAATGTTTTAACGAAAGGAAGGATGCCTACTTTTTGCACCCAACCCAGGGTACGACAAGTTTCAGAATCTAGGGGGCTGCATCAGCCAACTAAAATATCCCAGAGGGCCAAAATGCTCTAAAGTGACCTCTGGGGATGTGCAAAACACTTTGTGCCTCCTCTGGGCCATTTCAGGCCAAGGAAAAGACTTTTCTTTCTTAGTCACATTTCTTGATTTTAGAAAAAGCCTCTCCTGGGACTAAAATTGTGAAAATGCTGCCTCACCTCAGAGGGGGAGTGGATTCTTTTAAAAAAAAAAGATTCCTGGGGAGCACTGGAGACCAGAAAAATAGTCCTAGGCGCTTCATGCAGCCCACTTTGCTGACCCTGATCTAATCTGATCAAGTACTGGACATTCTGAATAAATGCCTGCATTCATGTTGGGATGGAGATGGTCTGATAAACTGGAGCTGAACTCAAGACAAGCTGTTGGTGGGTGGGAAAAGCCATGAAGAAGGTCTCCAGCCTGTACAAGATTAGGCTGCTTCCTAAGCCCCCCACAGGCTTGCAACTTGGGCATGCTCCTGGATCCAGCAGTGTTACTCAACATGCAAAAGGCATCCAAAGCTTCCCCCACTTCGGAAGAGTTCCAGGACTTCCCCAGCTCCTGCCAAGAAATGATCTCACCGTGGTGTTATCCATGCCTCTGTTAACATTCAGGCTTGATTTGTGTGATGTATTACACATAGGCCTGCCTTTGGAAAGTCTTTGGGAAAGTTCAGCTGATTCACAACACTGCAGCTAGGAAGCTATCCAGGGGCATGGATAGGTATGAAGAACCTATAAAGAACTTAACCAGCTCCTGGTTTGTTTCCAACTGCAATTCAAAGGGATTGCTTTGACCTTTAAAGCCCTAAACCAGGGAAAGAAAATATGTGACTCTGTAGATTTTGTTGGACTGGAACTCCCATCAGACCTGGCCAGCACAGCTAATGGCAAGGAATGATGGGAGACGGAAGTCCAGCAATGCATAGAGGGTTGCATGTTCCTCATTTTGGACTGAAGTACCATCCACCAAGAGAATTATCCAAGGCTCTCTCCTGGTTATCCACTAGGGATTAGTATCTTCCAGGAAAATGGCCTTTTCTATGGTTATGCTTCAGGCATGAAACTCAATTTCAATTTGCACCTTTCTTCTTTTCATTCAGACTTCAAGCAAAATCATTCTCTATCTGGTCTTCTGTTGTTGTGCTAAGTTTTATTTTGTCATCCAGCGGCCACTAATTGAGAACCAGAATCACGTAGTAGTTTGAGTGTTGGACTATGACTCTGAAGACCAGGGTTCAAATCCCCGCTTAGCCATGAAAACCCACTGGCTAACCTTGGGCCAGTCACATTCTCCCTGCTTCAGAGGAAAGCAACCTCCTCTGAACAAATCTTGCCAAGGAAACCCTATGATAGGTACGTAATTCGGAAATGACTTAAAGGCACACAATGACAACGACAATTCACTAATCATTTGACATCTGCTTGGATTTGAAAACTGGCTCCAGCAATTGTTTTCAGCTGGTGTGATTTATCTAAATGGGGTGTTATCTCCTATTTTATTGGTTTGCTGATCTTATCACAAGCCGTTTTACACTTCTATTGTGACTCAAAGTTTTTTGAAAAGTTACCTTAAATCCAGGATGGAGAAAGTATGGCCCTGAGATGGCATGCATCCCCCAGCCCCATTTTTGTACCCCTTTCCAAACTCTGAGGTGCAAGATAAAAAAGAAAGGAACTGCCTCTACAGCTTATGCACCTGAATATAGCCTTTCCTATTGTTTTTTTCAGCTTAACTGAATAATGTGTGTTGTGTGCCTTCAAGTCATTTCCGACATATGGAGCCTAAGGCAAAACTATCATGGGGTTTTCTTGGCAAGATTTGTTCAGAGGTTTGCCACTGCCTTCTTGTGAGGCTGAGAGATTGTGACTTGCCCAAGGTCACCCAGTGGGTTTCATGGCCAAGCGGGAATTGATAGGGTAGCCCAAAGTTGGAAATGACTTGAAGGCATGCAATAACAACAGCATTCCACTTTAACTATCATGGTTCCACCCTATGAAGTCATGAAGTCTGTAGCTGGGAAAGAGTTAAGTTGGACTACAACCCTGGAGACCAGAGTTCGAATTCCCCTTCAGCCGTGGAAACCCACGGAGTGACCCTGGGTGAGTCACATTCTCTCAGCCTCAGAACAAACCCCTTCTTGACAAATCTTGCCAAGAAAATCCTGTAATAGATTTGTATTAGGATTGCTGTAACTCAACAATGACTTGAAGGCACACAACAACACTATTTAGCTTATTTAGCAGCTTTATCACTGCAAGCCAGCTCTTCATCATAACTGTAACCAAACCAGACTGCAATCAGCCACCTCTGCGCTAAAAATCCTATTAACCGTTTTGTACTCTGATCTGGGGAAAGCCAGCATTCAGAACACCAAAAGCACAACACAAGTGCAGAACGTAATTTTTTAAAAATGCTATTTATAGAGCAAAGATGTAATCTGTTCCATTACATTCTTAATGGCTGAGCAAGCAGCACCTTGGGGTCCCTGAACATTATTGCTAAAGTAAGAAAAGATCATTATGCTCCCCCAATTACAGTAAATCCGGATATCCATCCATCTTCCTATGCATTGTTTAAGCACTCAGCACACACACAGGCTGTCAATCAGGACTACAGTCATCGGCTCATAAAAGGTAATTTATATGAAGTGTAAGTAAACAATGCATCTCAATTTGGCCACTGGGAATAATGCCAAGAATCTCTGCCTCCCCACTTACTTTAGTTACCATCAATCCATCCATCCATTTATTACATTTTAAACCCAGTTTCTAGCCTTGTGTCTGACTCAGTCCCCATTCTTTTGCATTTTAGAGTGACTAGGGGATAGTATACACGATTAAAATACTCACCACTCTAGTCAAATAGAATGTGATTTGGCCACATATAATTTGCAGGAGTTTGGGCTTTTCGTGGGATGGGGGCTGAAAAACTCCTTAAACTCTGCAGGAAAAGGCTTCACGGTTTTTACTGGAGTATCTGAGAAAACCCAAGATAAAACTGCAGAGAGCAGGCTTGGATCTCAGGGGCTTGTGATCTTGAAAGGCATGAGCCCTGTCCATTTGATGTTTTGTTTGGTTTCATTTGGTTTTATGCTTCACATTTCTAGCCTCCTTTCCTCTTGATAATTTTTGTTTGTTGTGGTTGTGTGCCTTCAATTTTTGACTTATGGTGACCCTAAGGCAACCCTATCATCGGGGTTTCTTCAGAAAGGGGTTGCCATTGCCATCCTCTCAGGCTGAGGCTCAAAGTCATCCAATGGGTTTCTATGGCCGAGCTGGAATTTGAACCCTGGTCTCCAGAGTTACAGTCCAACGCTCAAACCACTATGCCACACTAAGACAAAGCAACAAAAAGTAATTCATTCACACACACACACACACACACACACACACACACACACACAATAAGAGTGTGCGACTGACTAACATTAAATTGCTGGAAAAAAGCTCAACGGTTTGTTCTCTGTCACACTGTCAGTAACAGCACGGTTGTCAATCAACAGCAGGTTTCAATTGATTCCTGGTTCTCATGGCCTTGGATAAAAAGCAAGAGGACAGCTGTTGTTGTGATTGTTGTGTGCCTTCAGGTCATGTCCGACACATGGTGATCCTAAGGCAGTGATGGTGAACCTATGGCACGCGTGCCAGAGGTGGCACTCAGTGCCTTCTCTGTGGGCACACATGCTATTGCCCTAGCACAGAGTTTGCCAGAGTTTCTTACTAGAAAGCCAGAGGGATGTGGCATAAGTGGGGTCTGGGTTGCAGTTTGGGCACTCGGTCTGTAAAAGGTCCACCATCACTGTCCTAAGGCAAACCTATCATGGAGTTTTCTTAGCAAGATTAGTTCAAAGGAGGTTTGCCATTGCAGAGAGTTGTTGCTATTTGCCCTCAAGTCATTTCCAATTTGGCGATCATATCATATGTGATTCCAAGATCATCCAGTGGGTTTTCATGGCCAAGGAGGGAATGAAACCCCAGTCTCCAGAGTCCAAATCCTTTGCAAAAACCACTGCGCTGCGCTGGCTCTTGCAGAGGAGACATTGAGCCCCAAATGCTTATGTTATACTCTCTCTCATTTTTTTTTCTCCTGGCCTGTCCGGTTCTCACTGGATTTCACCTCTTACAATTCCCTTAAAGCAAAAACATTCCCAGTACTAGAAGGAAAATGAGAAGGAGAAGAAGAATCACATAGGCAGCAGCAGTTGCTAACACACAAGAATGACAGCACTGGATGTCTCCATAGCAATCATGTGCAGAGCAATTTTTTTTGTCTTTAACATAAACAGAAACCACAACATCTGTGAACAATCTGGTCAAAGTGTTACTCAGCATCCCAGAAATACAAAGCTGGTCTCCTACAGAACAGTCGGGTTATTATCCTATGCTTCCAGAGCCCTTCAAAAAACCCTGAGAGATAGAAAAGAGATTGCTGCTGACAACTTTCCAACTTGGTGCCGTTTGAGTTTGGAATTCCTGAAATGCAAGGAGAGAGACTAAAGGAAGGGCAAACATTTAGCCACAGATAAAACTATATCCCCCAAACACTACTATGCAGAGCTTGCTAGAGACAAAACAGAATTTTTAAAAAACTACCATAATTACAGAAAAATGTATGTTGGGAGGCAGGGCATATTATACTAGCAAAATCCAAAAGGGCTGCAGAGAAAAGTCAGGTTTTTTATAGTGGTCACAGTGTTCAGCTGGCGTGATCTGGGTTTTAATTTTCACTAAACCATGACATTTACTTGGTAATCATCGATTAGTAATTTTGTGTCAGCCTGATCTACATCACAGGATCGGTTTATGAATGAAGTGGGGCAGGGAAGAGCTGTGTACGCTGTCCTGAGCTCAATGGAGGAAAAATAGGATATAAATGGAACAAATAAATAATTGTTTATTTTAACAATGTTTAATATTTAAAGAGATTAGACAGTTAAACATGCTGTCTGAATTTAAAACAGTGTTAGAGACTTATCTCTTCTGGCAGGCCTACCTAGTTGATTTTAAACTATAAATTTTAAACTGGGATATTTTTATTTTATGCTGGATGATTTTGAGGTGTCCAGTGTTTCTGTATCTTAGCTTAGTGAATTTAAATGTTTTTATGTGTTTTACTTTACACTGTATCCTGCCTCGAGCCTTGGGGAGAGGCAGGTAAGAAATAATATAATATTTATGTATTTATTTAGTTATTGAATATTTAAAAAGTGTTTTCATCTAAGTTGCCTCTGGGTAACTTAGACCACTACTGAAAGAAATGCTGGTCTCAGAGAACAGATTCTGAAATGCTGGTACAGACATGGACTGTATCTGCACAGAAGAAGTAATGCAGTTTGACACTTTAACAGTCATGGCTCAATGCAATGGAATTCTGGGATTTTCAATTTGTTGTGGCACCAGAGCTCTCTGACAGAGAAAGCTAAGTATCTCACAAAACTACAGATCTCAGAATTACATAGCACTAAGCCATGGCAGTTAAAAGCAGTGTCAAACTGCATTATTTCTGCAGTGCAGATGCAACCATAGTGATCTTTTATCTTCCATGGGATCACCACAGGATGACTGCTTTGCTACCTAAAACCAACTTCCAGTCCTGTACACCTTCAGTAAGTTCAGAAGCACTCTATGAGTAGTCCGTCTGCAGCATTTGGTGAGCAGCAAAATACTGCCTTTGTCCAACCTTTGCTTCAATCTACCAACAACCATACTCTAAACGTGCCTCATGTTGCATTCCTGCACAATACAACTCAAGAGCAAGCCTCACCTGAGTCCCATGAAACTTGCTCCAATGTAAATGGATTAGGGGGAATATAGCCTCAGCTTTCTGAATAACCATCCAAGCTGGTGGCCACTACTGTTCTTTACATAAAGAAAGTGCATGCAACCACAATGTGTGCTTACAGACACAGGTCTCTTCCAGATACACATATGGGAGAGGTGGGACTGGCTTCCCATGGCAGTCAGGCAGACAGCCAGGTGCATGGCAAAAGAATGTATGGAACAGTCTTATGAGAGATGTTGTTGTTGTAATGCCTTCAAGTAGTTTCCAACTTATGCCGACCCTAAGGCAAACCTATCACAGGGGTTTCTTGGCAAATTTCTTCAGAGTAGATTTTGCCATTGACATCCTCTGAGGCAGAGGCTCAAAGTCACCCAGTTGGTTTCCATGACTGAGCAGGAATTCGAAACCTGGTCTTCAGAGTCATAGTCCAACACTCCAACCACTACACCTAGCTGGCTCTCTATGAGAGATGAGGCATTTCTAAAGTGAAGGGAGTATTTCTAATGTAGAGACAATGGACATATTTGACAGAGACAATTGTCTCTAATTTAGAATGTGAAAAATGGAATATTTTAGGTGTTGCTGGACTACAACTTCCAACACTCTTCACCACTGGCTATGCTGCCTAGACTGGCTGGCAGCTACACTCCAATAGCATCTAGTGCAGAGGGAGGCAACTTTGGAAGACTAGGGGAACCACACTGGCCCTCCAGGAGGCCGTAGAAGGCTGCATCCACAATGTAAATGCAAAAAATAATAATCACATTTTTGCCCTAAATCCACCCCAAACTCCCTTTAGGAGACATGGAGGCATCTTCTAGGGCATTCCAGGTCCCCTAGAGGGCATTTTGATGCATTTTTGAGGGGGTGGGTTAAAAAAAGTTTGCAATTTTCATTTTGATCCCTGCATGAAGCAGAAGAGCTCTAAAGATGGCAGAAAGCCCTCCACACCTCCTAGACATCGTTTTTAGCAAACCTCTAGAGCAGTGTGCCATTTAAGAGATTTTTGGCTTCAGCTCCCAGAAGTCTCAGCCATGTTGGCCCATAGTCTGGGATTCTGGGAGCTGAGGTACAAAATCCCTTAAAGAGCAAAATTTGTGGACCATAACCCTAGAGGGTCCTTGGAACCCATGGTCTACACTTTGCTCACTCTTGATCTAGAGCAGTGATTCCCAAACTTGGTCTTCCAGGGTTTTGGACTTCAACTCCCAGAAGCCACAGCTACCTTGGCGAACAGTCAGAAATTCTGGGATCTGAAATCCAAAACACTAGAAGGACCAACGGTTGGAAACTACTGATCTATAGGGACACGCACCCCTGCTCTAACCTAAACCTTGGACCCATTACCTTTTTTGGACTAGCATTCCCAAAATCCCCAGACCACATATTTAGAAGGAGTTGTTGCCCAAGAAAATAAGATTTCTTAGCTCTGCTTTAACCCACCATCAACAGAGATCAGACCATCAGTACAGTTCTATGATTGTGGGAGACAAATAGCTTCCTCAGACCACCTCCTGACCAGTGCCAATATTGCCAGTCAGCATACATACCATTTCAAGACAGGATCTGTACATTTCACCCACATATAGTGACTTTAGAAAACTACTTTGGGGTCCCAATGAAAACTACTTTGGAGATGGGTCACCTTCTGGAACTGCAGAGCAAGTTAAGCCACTTTTGAAAAATAAATATTATTACTGCTTCCTTTCTAGGCTTGTCAAAATATTCAGTTACACAAGGGCAAACCATGATAGGCTTCCCAAGAGAAACTTAAACCCATTAAGCTGACCAGGATTGGCTTGGCAGAAAACATTTCCCCCTAAAGCACACCACCTGAAAGAGCTTAAATTTCAAACTCTTGATTGGTCACTTCCCAGGAGCTCTCTCCGTTTGCTTTGGTTACAGATTATGAGAGATCATTCATCAAGCAACCGGACACTTGATAATCTGCAACCAAAAGAATGCACCAATCAAACTCTAAGAACTGGAAGGGGTGCAAAATATTTGACATATCAACCAACTCTTGTCCATCATGGCTAGCAATGATCTCCGTTCTCCTTCTCCTGGCCAGAGAACACATTCAATATCTTTCTAGCCTGTGAGCTTAACTGCCCTTTTGTGCAGGAAAAGCTCTGAAAGCAGTGGGAAAAGCTGCTGCAAATGTTAAGTATAGCAGCTCATCGCTCCACTAGGATGGGTCACCTGCAACATCTTATACTGGTATTTCTAAGACTGAAGCATCTTCTTATAGGATAGGGTCAGCAAAAAAATCTGTTAGAGCCACTGACAATAAAAGTTGAGGCGCTAGCTAGGTCTAGCTGTCATTCTTTGTCTATCACCCACTGTTCAATGTTCACTTTGGCCTTTTCATATCCCATGCTAAGCAAAGGATCTGGAGAGAAACCCAGTGAAGAAATACCTATTCAGTCTTATGACCATCTATAACAACAACAGTCTAAGATACACAGATGAAACCATACTACCAGTGGAAAATATCAGAGACTTACAACAATTACTAAGGAGTCAAGAAAGAAAGTGCAACGGCAGGTTTAATGCTGAACATAAAAAAAAGAAAATGAATGACCACAGAGGATATAGACAAATTCAACCTAGATAATGAGGAAACTGAAAATAGTTAATGATTTCCCATACCTTGGATCAAATATTGATCAGAATGGAGACTACAGTCAAGAAATAAATGAAGACTAGGAATGGAAAGAGCAGCCATGAAAAAACTTGGCAGATTAAGCCTGAACTCTCCCTGGAAGCCAAGATGATGAAACTGAGGTTGTCATGTTTTGGCCTCATCATGAGAAAAGACAATAATGCTAAGGAAAATAGAAGGCAGTAGAAAGGAAGGAAGACCATATGCCAGATGGCTGGACTCAATCAGAGAGGTTATGGGCCAAAATCTGCAGGACCTAAGCAGAGCAGTGGAAAACAGGGTGACTTGGAGATATCTCATCCACAGGGTAGCCATGAGTTCGAGTCAACCCAAATACAGTTAACAACAACAACATTCTACAGGATCTAATGTCACCAAATCATTTCCTGAAACTCCTACTGAATGATTTCTATAGCTTGACCCAACCTATCTTCTTCCTCTCTCCCTGACACTTAACATGTATGTACATATGTCTTCACGTTAACCGTTGACTTATGGCAACTCCATGAATTTCATAAGGTTTTCTTAGTCAATGAATACTCAGAGGTGGTTTTGCCAGTTCCTTCCTCTGAAATACAGGCAACAGCACCTGGTATTCATTGGTGGTCTCCCATCTAAGGGCTAACCAGGGCTGACCCTGCTTAGCTTCCAATACCAGACAGGATCTGGTGCCTTTAAGGTATTAAGACAGAGGGTATCATGATATACCATAACTAAAAAAGACTGCACTTCAGAGAAATCACTCTCTTCCCTGCCAATAAGCTGGCTGCCAAACCTGGACAGATGTGCTAACTGCATTCATCCTGCCCACACCATGACCGTAATTGTACTGGGCTGCTTTTCTACCAAAGGTGTGATCTATGACTCAAGTCTTCCACTGCAATGGACTTGAACAATCATGTTATTGTGCTCATTTGGACAAACTTTGTGGAGCTTATTTCTTCCTACGAACTGCAAAACCCTTCTGCTCACATCCTACCTACCTCTTCCTATTTTGCTCCACTTCTAAGCTAACAGCCAATGTACTTCTTAGATCCACTTTTATTTGGCATTGATTCATGCAAAATATGTCTCCATATAGTGGCGGCAGTCCTATGGGGAGGAAAACTCTCCCATTTTAGAAATGCACTGTTTCACAGAATCAATTGGTAACGCAAGCAATGACAATAACAATTCTAGTCACAGTATCTAAAGTTGTAATTACTGGTAACTTTTCAGATGACAGAAATATGCACAGCCCTTCAATCATGCCAAAGATGGTAAATTCACAGACTCTATAGTTATGTGTCAAGAAATCTTTTTTTCAAATATAGAGGGAAGCCTATGCTATGAAATTGTTGCACCTCAGTTTTAACAAAATATTCCTATAAAAATAATTTTCAAAGAAAAGTCTGAATGTCTTTGACATTTATACCACTATAAGTAGATCTTTTCCCCTCCCTAATTGTTTATTTCAATTCAACCATTTCTGGCTATTGGGGAAACACTTTTAAATAATTATGTTATGTTGTTGTTCGGTGCCTTCAATTCATTTCGGAATCATGGCAACCCTGAGGCATCATGGGGTATTCTTGGCAGAGTTTGTTCAGAGGGGGGGTTGTCCCTGCTATCCTATGGGGCTGAGAGCATATGACTTGCCAAAGATCACCCAGTGGGTTTCCATAGTTGAGAAGGGGTTTGAACTCTGGTCTCCCCATGTCCTAGTGAAACATTCAAAGCACATCCACTACTTCATGCTGGCTCACTCTGATAATTATACAGTAAGTAATATACAATAGTTTTTGCTTGGTTTTTAGAAATTTTTCAGTTCAGTGTTTTCCAGACAACACTCACCCCTGCTGCTGACCTATCTCCATGAATACTTGGTTCATACATACTTTATGGTTGGCCACATTTAACACATGATTGAAGAAGGCTTGTAGAAATGCTTGCGTGTTGAGCAAAACGACTTGCAAGAGCAGACCATTTAAGTCAAAGTGGATTAGATAGAGTTGTTTTGAACTGTTCCATCTGATGGCAAAATTGCAGACAGCCATGTATATATGACTGATACAGCTTCAGGTGGAAGAAGCAAGTAAAGGACTGAGGCTTCATCTGCACTGCAGAAGTAGTGCAGTTTTAACTGCCATGGTTCCACACTATGGAATTCTGGGGCTTGTAGTTTGTTGTGGTACCAGAGCTCTCTGAGAGAAGGCTGAATAACTCACAAAACTACAAATCCAAGAATTCCATAGTATTGAACCATGCAAGTTAAAGTGTATCAAACTGAATTATTTCTGTAGTGCAGGGGCAGCTTGACTCTCATCTGAGTATTATGAGCAGACATGGGTAGAGAACCTAAACGGAGGCAACCTGAACACTGATGACTATGTTACTGTCTCATGTCAATCTGTTTGATTTTTTATTCTGCTCTATTTTATTGTACATTTTAACCATGTCTGCTCCTAAAAACAAATCGAACAGAAAAAAATATTTAATATAATTAGCAGAGGAGGCTCAGCTGGCTGCAGTGAGAGATCTGAGCACATCCAGTCACTTCCAAGTTCAGGCTGAAGAAGCACTTGGAAATGCAGTATGCACTAGGGGAAACTACAACAGAAAGGGAAAATGTAACATAGGCCTGTTACAGACTGCCAAAATAAAGCTGCTTCGGGTCTCTTTGGAGATATGCTGTTTAAATGATGCATGCATTCTAAGAATCCAGAAGCTGCACCAAAGCTGCACTCCAGTGCTTAGGAATGGAGTGTGGCTTTGGCGCGACCTCCGGACTCTTAGGACCCATGCATCATTTAAATAGCATACCTCCAAAGAGACCTGAAGCAGCTTTATTTTGGCAGTCTGTAATAGGCCATAAGCATTAAAATGGATTGAAAGCACAGACTGTCAGGTTTCAGAACAATTGGAACCCTAGATTTGAATCCTAGCTCAGATATGGAGAGTCAGCTGGAGCAACAAGGATGACAGAAACCACATGCACATGTATAGCATGGGGGATACATGGCTCAGCAGTTCTACATGCAAAAAGGCTTGGGATTATTGTTGATCATAAATTTAACATAAGTCAGCAGTATGATGCTGCAGCAAAGAAGGTAAATGCTATTTTAAGTCCACTTTAACAGAAGCATACTTTCCAAGTCAAGGGAAAAAAACAGTCCTGCTATATTCGACACTAGTCAAGCCTCATTTGGAGTACTGAGTTCAGTTCTGGGCACCGCATTGTAAGAAAAATATAGACAATTGGGAGCAGGTTTAGAAAAGGGCAACAAGGCTGATCAGAGGCACAGAGAACAAAACATATGAGGAAAGGTTAAATGAGTTCGGCATCTTTAGCTTAGGGAAGGGAAGACTGGGAGGGGGGCTTGAATGCACTCTTTAAATAACTGAAGGAATGCCACAGAGAGGAAGGAGCCAGGTCTAACAGTCTGAAGTTACAAGAAGGTAGATTTCAGTAGAAAATTAGAAGGAACTTCATGGTACTAAGAGTAATTCAAAATGAAACCAATTGCCCAGTAGTGGGGTCTCTCTTTCTCCGGACATCTTCCGAACAGCTATCTACCTGAACAGAGGGTTGGACTCAGTGACCCATGAAGGCACTTCCAACTCTATGATTCTATGAAAGACAGAAATAATTACAACCTACCTTGCAAAGAAAACAGATTGTGAAGCACTTTGGTTTAAATGAGAAGTGACAGTACACAAAAGTTATAAATGCAATAAAAAGATGTACCTGTGAATTTGCCCATTTTTATGCAAGTATTCCAGTCCTTCCAATACCTCCTTCAGGATCGTGGCTATTACAGGTTCATCTAGGACTCCGTTCTTGTGTTCTCCTTTTGCTACTATGTGTTTAATAACATCCAGGACAGAACCTATAAGGAAAGAAGAGTATGAATTAGTACCTTGAAGAAGGCACAGATACACCTCAGTTAACAAAGCAGAGGTGTCCCTCAGCACTACTTCTTTAACAGAAAATTTGGTACCAGAGATGAAAGTTACATGGAAAGAATAGGGATAGGTTCCTAGACCACAAAAAAGAAGCACAGTTCAACATTAAACCAGGGCTTTTATCCAAAACTAATAAAATAGCCGTGTGAAATGAAAATAGCCAGGTCAGGTAAGTACTGAATAAATAAAGAAAAAAATTATTTGAAGCTTCTAGACACCAATTGAAGGCTTCTTCAAAAATCACTCAGGGATGATATGATAACATCAGCCTCCACTTCTCTTATGATTTCCATTTTGGTGGCTAAACTTATAGAACTATGCTTTTTTAAAAAGAAATACAGTTGGGTCAGCTAATTTACTGTCAGCTTTTTCTTCTGTTTTGCTGTCCACACACAGCTACAGAAGGATCAATGAAAGCATATTCTTTTCCAGCTCTAACTGTGTTTATTGCATTGCTTACCACAGTCATACTGCTGCAACTCAAAACTGGAAGACTATGCTAACCCTTGTTCCTATCCTCTCAATGCCAATAGCACTAAAAAAAGTTCCAGTTAAACGGAGAACATGGATGATGGATGTAAAGTGACATTGTAATAAGGGGCTTGTCAGCAGCTTTTGTAACCAAAGTTTGCATATTTGCTTATAGGTTCAGTTGTCCTGGGATAACTACCCTCCTACTTATTTTATTTCTTCACTCAATTTATATTCCAGTTTCCTCCTAGGAATGAGAATGATTCTAAGGCAGAGCCTCATGCCTTTGTCCTCATCCTTCTCATACATAAGGCAGGAAGAAGCGGAGAGCAAAGAGACATAAAACTCACTCTTAACTTTTAGGAGAGAAGAGGAAAAGATAGAAAGAGAGACATGCAACCAAGAAAGTTATCTCTCTACTACCAATTACTATAGAGACAAGCATCGAGGCAATCTTCACTTCCAACTCTTTGCACACAGCTAAATGAAATAACCATTCTAAGGTGCTAGCAGATCATATTTTTAATTCTTCTTTCCATTACCTTCTCCTCCTTTTTAAAAAGGAGGACACTTCAATCTACCATTTTAGGATTCTGCCTGCTAAATATGTAAAATGGACTCAAGTTCTACTATGAGGTTGGGTGAGAAAAAATTTATTCCCCACACTTTTTTTTTATATTAAACTCTTGCTGCCATTCAAAGTGGAAGTGGGCACTGAGGTATCTTGCAAACTCTTTTTGGCCAGGAAAATACTGCTGTAGGTTCGCAGCAGAGAGGGAAATGAAAAGGCCTTTCTGAAAGATTAAAAACATCCTACTAAATGGTTTGCATAAAAGGTTTAAGCAGGTTGACTTCAGAGCTGAGCAGATCAGACATTAGTTCTTCACAGTTTCATCACTACCGTCCTGCAAAAAAATTATGTGCTTTTCAATTATGTTACTAAATCAAATGTCAGCAACAGTAATGGGCTGTTTTAAAAAAAGGTTCAAGGCACCCTCTTGCACACCAAGAGCTGAACCTAATCCAGTTTTTAACATTACAATGTTCTTTTAAATACACATGCCACATATACTGCAACAGTATTTGGAATAAAAGCTTTAAAGTTCATTTTGTTTTATCTTGCAGATTAGCACTGCAGGGTGGGGTGAGACAACAGGTTCAGACTTGTTACAGGGATTTGGTAAAGCTTAGACTTCTTAAACTTAGCTCCCACTGTTAATTAAGATTTAAACAGTATTTATTTTGATGGCTGATTAATCCAGAATGACAGTTAATATCAAATTGGCACCGCCACCATGACAAATGTTAGGGAGACTGATTTTCCCCCATCTTCCAAATCTTCAGCCTTCAGATTATCTTTCTCTGCAGCATTTATCAGCTGATGAATCACTGTGATACCAAGACCCAAAAACCTACAATAGAAGACTGTAGGGTTTACATTCAAATTTATGAAGCCATAAACCAGATTTGCCTCACTTTTCCCTGCCTGGGTTATGGACCATGAAGCATCAAACATCCAGGGAAAACCATAGTGGTGAGCAAACTTCTGTGTGTGTGTGTGTGTGTGTGTGTGTGTGTACTTTCAAGTTGCCTGTCACCTTACGGCAACCCCATGAATTTCACAGGGTTTCCCTGGGGAAGGAAAACTCAGAAGTGGTTTTGCCAGTTCCTTCTTCTGAAATGCCATGGGCCTTTGGTATCCACTGGTTCCAGAACCTTCTGTGGATAGTCACATCTGTGGATGCTCAATACAATGGTATAAGTCCCTTGTAGGAAATAGCAAAATCCAGGTATTCTTTTTGGAATTTATATTTTATATTAACTGTATAACAATAACATCAATGGCAGCACTGTATTGGACTACAACTCTGGAGACCATGGAAACCCACTGGGTGAGTTTGGGCAAGTCACAGCCTCTCAACCTCAGAGGATGGCAATGGCAACCCCCCTCTGAAGAAACGTGCCAAGAAAACCCTGTGATCGCTTCACCTTAGGGGCATCATAAGTCGGAAACAGGTTGAAGGCATGCAACAGCAACAAAACAAAAACTTTTCCCCCTAATATTTTCAAGTCACGGATGATGCAACCCATGGATAAAGAATCTCTGGATATGGAGGGCTGACTGTACCCTATAGTGCATGATATTCATTGGTGGCCATTATTCAAGTAAGAACCAGAGCTGACCCTGCTTAGCTTCCAAGATCAGATAGGATCTGGTGCCTTTAGGATATTTAGACCCAAGCAAGATTACTCTTTTTTAAAAAAATCTGTTTGGTAGTATTATTCCCCACAAAGAGAACCTCCACGGCTTCCCAGAATATTGCCCGAAAGCCACTCACCCAGACATTCCCTCTTTGCAGCAGGTCCCTTATATTATTAAAAACGCAGAAAATTCCTGCCTTTCTCTCCTTCTGACTATTGCTATATTCATTACAGTTTATAAAACATGTCTCTCTTATCTCTTTAATCAACCTACAGCCCCATAAAAGAACTGCTCCTGTCTTGAAAGGTGACTAATGTGCAACACTTACACTGATTTAGCTCCCATTAAAGGCACCAGATCCTTCCTGATCTTGCAAGCTAAGCCAACATCAGCGCTGGTTAGTACTTGGGTGGGAAACCACCAGGTGCTGTATGCTACATTCCAGAGGAAAGAATTGGAAAAACTACTTCTGTGGATTCCTTGCCTAAGAAAATCCAATGGTTATTATTATTATTATTATTATTATTATTATTATACTTTATTTATATAGCACTGTAGATTTACACAGTGGTGTACACATGTCATAGACAATAAAATTGATAAAATTGAAACCTGCCAATGGGGTACATTCTACAAAATACATATAAAATAGATAATAACACAAGACAGAATTAGATAAAATAAGGAGGCAACAGATTAATACATCAAGTATCAAATAAAATAAAATATCAGATAACAATGAGATTCATGGGGTCTCAACCAGAGAGTTTGTTATGTTACTTCAAGTCGACCTCTAGGCAAGGTCTCTTCAGAGGAAGTCTGCCCTTGCCTTCCTCCAAGGCTGAGAGAATGTGACTTGTCGAAGGTCACTCAATGGGTTTTCATGGAAGATAGGGATTTGAACCCTGGTCTCCTGGAGTCCTAGTCCAACATTCAAACCACTGTACTATTCTGGTTCTCTCTAGCACTTCATCAAACTACAAATTCCAAGATTTCATACAGTGCAACTATGCAGTTGGAAGGGCATCAAACTGCTATAATCTGGAGTATGAAAGGGGCCTTAGTCCTGCTGTAGTTGACTAATGCAAGGCGGCCAAGCCACAGATTTTGATGCTTAACAACCTCTTCATGACAGAATTAAAAGACAGCTCCAACTGCACCACATTCACTCTGAAAATGATTCACCCCTTCCAAGCTAAAGCCTATGGGAAAAGCAGAGAATGTTTCGTTATTTATAAGTTTATTTATGAGTTGTCTTGTAGCCCCAAGACTACCCCAAGGAAGGTTACAATTTAAAACCTTTAACACAATATAAGAAACTGCTTCAGAACAACAAGAAAAAAATATTTTTTAAAAATCCAGAGTGAAACCATTTATGTTTAGAGTCATTCAAAAACGGTGTAAAACAAAACAAAGTAATAGTCTGGCTGAAACTGTACAAATCTGGAAGCCAACTAAATTGAGTTATTTTAATTTTATGCTTGATGATTTTCATGTGTCTTATTTTTATGTGCGTTAACTTAAAGTATTTAAATGGTTTTATGTGTTTTAATCCACGTTGTACTCCATCTCAAGTCTTGGAGAAAGATGTGTAAGAAATAAAATGTATTATTACGGTGGGCCCTTGGAATCTGCTGGGGTTTGGTTCCAGGACCTCTGGGCACACCAAAATCTGTGGATGTTCAAGTTCCATTAAATACAATGGATGACAAAATAGTATGCTTTTCAGACTGTGTATAATATTTGAATATTTTCAAGCCATTGATGCTTAAATCCATGGATAAAAAATCCATGGATATAGAGGTCTGACTGTATTATTATTATTATTATTATTATTATTATTATTATTAGGTGCCTTCATCTGAAGGTATTGTTCAACTCGTCCAAGTTCCTCACCATCTTCTTCTCACCTACTTGAGCAAGTCATACAAAAAGCTCTTTTCAAACTCTACTCTCCCTGTAACTTGATTCACGATGCATTCTTTCCCCCATTCTAAGAAAAGGGTGGGCATCATGAACATCCAGATGCTTTTTTCATGGTAACTTCCATAATCCCCTACAAGGCACTGTGCCAGATAGCAAGTTCTAAGCCCAAAGCATCTGGAGGACCACAATTGACCATTTCAGTTCTAAAGAAATCTGTGAAGTCTATAAGAGATTATCCTGTTTTATTATTTATTTAGAGTATTTATACCCTGCCCTTCAACCAAGAAGGCTCCCAGGGCAGCTTACAAATCCTTAATTTGACAGCTCCCTGCCCTCAGGCTACAATCTAAATGTCTTATTTAGCAGCAGGGGAGAAGATTAAGTCCAGCAAATGCCAGCAGCTGCTCTTCTTCCTAAAGGCAGTTGAAACATGGGCTGCGGCCACATTGTAGGATTAATCCAGTTTGGTACTGCTTTAACTGTCATGGCTCCATCCTATGAAATCCTGGGATTTGTAATTTGTTGTGGCACCAGAGCTCTCTGACAGAGAAGGCACTACAAATCCCAGAATTCCATAGCATGGAGCCATGGCAGTTAAAGCGATGTCAAACTGCACCAGTTCTGCAGTGCAGATGCAGCCATTGGGAGCTGTGCCTGGCTATTCTTCTCTCTCTCAGAAGCCAGAGCAATCCTCACAACCATTTTGGCTGCATCCGAACTGCAGAAATAATGCAGTTTGACGCCACTTAAACTCCCACAACTCCATGCTATGGAATTCTGGGAACTGTAGGTTTTTTTAGACATTTAACCTTCTCTGTCAGAGCACTTGGGTGCCACAATCAATGACAAATCCCAGGATCCCATAGCCATGGAGCCATGGCAGTTCAACTGGTGTCAAACTGGATTATATCAGCAGTGCGGATACAGCCTTTGAGAGCTAAATTAAGTCCACCAAGTATCCACTGAGCTTGAGGAAATGAGCAAGGACCTGGAGAAGGGCTGAAGGTGAGTGACAAATGCCTTGCATGTAGAAGGTCCCAGGTTCAATCCCCATCATCTCCAGGTAGGGACTCAAAAGACCATGGTCTGAATCAGAGCTAATACCAGTGCAATGCTAGCCTCTGAGGTAGATGGCTCAAAGGCCGGCAACTCAATACAAGGCAACTTTTCTGCATTGGAAAAACCCAGGACAACTTGAGTAAAAGTAAATCATAGCACCAATCCATAGCCCCTCACCAACCCTGAGCCATTTCAAAAACAATCATTTCTAAAGAGGACAAAAGTCTCAATTATGCAAAAGATAAATAAAAGTATGAGTCAAAAGCAGCATTTAAGAACTAAAGATAAAATTAGAATGGAAAGCTAACCAACAAATTGCTAACAGCCCTACTAATCTATTATTGGCATCAAATTCATCCTCTCCTAGGTATTTTTAAGCATCCAGTTTAATTCTGAGATGCTGAGAGATTTGTGGAGGTATGGGAAAGAATGCCCTTCAGAAAAGGATAGGAAAGCAAAAAAACAAAAACAAAACCCGTAGTATAGACGTTGTTGTTTTTTTAAAAAATATCTTAATATGTTGGAGAAGGTGACAAACAGATCACAGATTTTAAAAGCTAGCTTCCCACTATGGCATCTGAAACACCAGCATTTACTAAGAGATAAATGTTTCTGCCTCCAGCATCCACAAGAACAACTTGAAAAGGCATATTGACATGGCTTTCCACATCGATAAGACTGCTAGCTGGGCTCCCTTTTCAGACATGTGGTGGGAAACAAAAATAGGCCATGGAGAAGCGAGGAAACGCATGTATGCGTATCCAAAATAAACATCAGTATATATTTATGGAGCGCTCAGCAGTAAAATGTGTTGTCGTGGGTGGAATCACAAATGGGAAAGGCTGAAAATTCAAGCTCCAAAAAATACCATTCAAAGAATGTAGCAGTATCATTCATAGCTATAATGATCCTTTTTCAAATCAGTCCTTCCAGGTCTGTGTGTGCCTTCAAGTTGCCTATCGACTTTTGGTGACACCATGAATTTCATAGGGCTTTCTTAGGTAAAGAATATTTGGAGGTGGTTTTGCCACTTCCTTCTTCTGAAATAAAACTGATAGCACCTGGTATTTGTTGGTAGTCTCTCATCCAAGTACTAACCAAGGCTGACCCCACTTAGCAACCACGATCAGACAGGATCTGGTTCCTTTAGGATATTTAGGTTTTGTGCTCTTATAATAAGATTTTGCATGCTGTGGGCTTTTTAGCAAGACAACCACCTGCTTAGTTCTCTCTAGGGATGTACTGTAGTATTTTCAGAAATTGTGGATAAAACAGAAACTTCTCTCCCTACTGAAAATAGCCATTGAAAGGAAAACAAAAATTTGCACTCCTAACAAACCCCAGGTGAAGTTGTTACTCAGTAGAGCTGTCATATGTTTTATCTGTAACTTAGTTTGTGCAAATATATATATAAATAAAAAAACTGCCATGTTTTGATACACTATTTTTAAAAGAATAGTTTATTCGGACCATTAAAAGTTTACCAGCTGGCTTTCACTTTTCCGTGTTTTTAATTTGTTTCAAACTAAGTTACAAGGAGCTGAATTCCAGGAAATTACTGTAGTAGCTCTTGTTTTTGAAAGTTTGTGAGAAGCAGACAAAAGGTCAGAAGTTGAAAACCCAACCCCAAAAAAAGACAGCAACATTGTAGTAAAACCTAAAATTATACACTGAACTTTCCTCCGCAGGGTCAAGGCGACAAGGAAGGAGCTCACATTCAGAAAAAGGAAAGGAGATGAACACCACAAAACGCAGCGAATATGAGCTTTCCTACACAAAACTTTGATCAATCTCATCTTCTGAGCTATTACTAACAGCAGATTGTGCTTCTTCTGAACCTTCATTTAAAAACTGCAAACCTCTCAATTTTGATCATCTACCCTTTCATATGTCCGCAAGATCATCTACTCTTTCGTATGTCCGCTAGTTTATTGATCCACTGCAAGTATTTCTAAATATAGACCAAATTCTTTCAAATGCTGCAGACCAAAGAAGTATCCAAATGAGTCAAGAAGTAAAGGAGACCAGGGCTGTTTAATAAAAGGTCCCACCAGGGTGCTTTGCAGGAGGAATATACTGCACACGACAGAATCCCAGACTGCATTCCTCAGCCAAAATATCTCAAGATGTTTTATTTTAGTCATATTTTAAGCCCACCTTTCTTCCACAACCATGATTAAAAACTGGTACAGCTAGAAACTAGAGTAAGAGTGGCACAGCAGCTTGAGTGTTGGACTACAACTCTGGAGACCAGGGTTCGAATCCCAGCTCAGCTATGGAAACCCACTGGGTGACCTTGGGCAGGTCACACACTCTCAGACTCCGAGGGTGGCAATGGCAAAACCCTTCTGAAGAAACCTGCCAAGAAAGCCCCATGGGCCGTTATAAGCTGGAAACAACAAGAAGGCATACAACCACAGCAACTAGAAACTACAATAATGCAACTGAATGGATTTTCACATTAAAATAGCGATGGGAAAAGTGCAGTCTCCATTGGGTACCTAGGGCTACTTTTATGGCCTCCAGATCTCCCCAAATATCCTCAAGTCCACTTCTGTGTCACCTCCATCTACCCAGTCAAATCCAGGCATCTCTATGATTGGAAGAACTGGACAGAATCTAAAGAGTAAAGATATACAACATTTTAGGCCTGGGAGTAGCCTATATATATAGCCGGAAAGGCAGGTTAAAAATCCTGCCTTCGACAAAAAATCCACTAGGCTTCAAGTACACTTTTTAAGACTGTAATTGGAAAGATGGGTTTAAAATCTTCTAATTTAATCCACTGCCAAATATGACTAGTGTCCGACATTAAATTTTAAAATGTACAGAAATATCTGCATTGGAGGAGTCTTTTTTTATCATGCCCCATGATGTGTCCCTTGATATTATGAAGTGCAGGATGGGCAGGTGGGAGCTGCCCCTATGAGCATGCCAACATCTACGAAGTGCATACACTTCGCGTTGCTCAGCATGAGCATTTTTGTTTGGGAAAAAAAATAGGAAGAGGAGGAGGAGAAACACGCCAGTCATTGCCTAGGGACCTTTTCCCTTCCCTTCTGTATCCCACCCTCTTCAAATGCCAGGTAAAAAAGACTTAATGAGATAATTCCGGGAGGGGAAAAGGTCAATAAAAAGTTGATTTATGATGCATGCTGGAAAAGACTTGTACGAATGTATGATACGCCTTCCCTCCAGAGACAGGCAATTATGTTCCTCAAAAGGGAGATAAGATCTAAAAGCTGCAGGGTGCCAGTTGAACATGACAGGATTCTTGACAAAACTGAAATGAAATGAAAAATTCCAACAGTGGGATCAGAACACCAAGGCAACACCTCAAAACCATAAAAGATGGCCCAACAGCCAGGCTATCAATGAATTAAGACATTTCACTAATTAATTCTCTACCTTTTAACCAATTAAATTTTAATGCCACACGCAAGGAACTTATTGGTGTTGTGTGCCTTCAAGTTGCTTCCACCTTACGGTGACTCTAAGGGAGACTGCCAACAAATACTAGATGCTGTAGGCTGTATTTCAGAGGAAGGAATTAGCAAAAACATCTCTTGAGTACTCCTTACCTAAGAAAACCCTATAAAATTCATGGCATCACCATAGGTTGACAGGTGACTTGAAGACACATACCATATATGCACACATAAGGCAAATCTATCATGGGATTTTCTTGGTAGGTTTGTTCAGAGCGGAATTTGGTTTTCCCTTCCTCAGAGGCTGAGAGAGCATGACTTGCCTGAGGTCACCCAGTGGTAGTCCAACGCTCAAACCACCACATCTGGCTTACAAGGAAAATTTAGTCTACTAGAAGGAACATATAATCCAGTAGAAATGCAAGGCTTTTCTTGAAAGCTTATCTCCTTTTCTGGTTTCTCATAAGGAAACTGAATAGGGAGGAATTTTTCATCAATACAATCCAGGGACATCCAGTGATGATTCAGAATAAACACATAAAAGGAAGAAGGTTGTTTTGTTGCTGCCACTATCTGCCTTTTCCCAAAGGCTGGGACTCAAGGCGGCTTACAAATTATAATGATTGTAATAAAATTAAAAACATCCAAGAACTCAAACTTTAAAATAGAGTGGGCCTTTCACATCTGCTGAGACTTGGCTCTAGGATCCCCTGTGGATACCAAAATCCAGTCCCTCTAAATACAATGCTGTAGTAAAATGGTGTCCCTTATATAAAACTGCAAAATCAATTTTTGCTATTTGTAATTTATACTTGAAAAAAAATATTTTCAATCCATGGATGCTTGAAACCATGGATAAAGAATCCGTGGATATTAAGTATTAACTTCAATAAAACAGTTTAAGACATACACGTTAGAAGATGAAAACAGATAAAACAATACAATTTGAAACAATACACCACTCTCCTACAGCCCTTTCCTTAAAAACCTTCAATTTCAAAAGCCCATCTGAATGTTTTGTTATTAAGTCTTCACCTGCTCACAGAAGGACAGCAAGGAGGCAGCCATCCTAGCTTCCCTGTGGAAATAGCTGCAAAATCTAGGGGTAGCCATGGATGAGACCCTGTCTCATGTTCCTATCAATCATTCCTCTGAAAGTAGTGGGACTGAAAGAAAAGCTTTTCCTGAGGGTCTCAGGATTCCAGGCAATATCATAAGGGAGATACAATCTATACAAAGTAACTTGGACTTAATTTAAGCCATGGCTATTTTGTGGAGTTTGCTAATTCAAGTGATGGCTGCCATCTTGGACAGTTTTAAAGCAATATGAAAAGGGATCTTGTAGCACCTTTGTGACTGTGTAGAAGTTAGTTTTTTGAGGGTTTTTCGGGCTGTGTAGAAGTTGTAGCATAGGCTTTTGTAGACTTGGTCTACTTCCTCAGATGCATGGAGTGAATATACTGATATTCTAGACTAATATGGCTATGTCTCTTGAGCTTTAAAGCAAATTAAACCAAGTCATGCAAGATAAGCCTATCAATGGTTACTACCCATAATGGTTAAATATTACCCTTCATCACTGGCAGCAGTAATAGTTCTCAGTACCAGGTACAGATAAATATGAGCAGGAGGGTCCTACTGTCCCTCAAGTCTTACTGGGGGCTTCCCAGGGACATCTGATGAATTGCTACATGAATAAGATGATGGACTAGATAGGCCTTTGGTCTAATCCAGGATGACTCTCTCTATGTTCTTATCCTTACTATTTTTATAAGATTTCTCTGGCAAGGTTGAGTGGGTGGACTTGGCTGAGGTGTCATTAAGCATTTGTAAGTTGCAGCGTAACTTTAGAAACCACCAGAAAATTTGGAACATTTACAAAAAATTAAAAGGGAAGGGCTGCTCAGGAACCATCTTTCTTTCCCTGCGGCCAGAGGAAAAGCAGCAAACATGATTACCCTCTCTTTTTTCCTCCTCTTCCCTCCCAAACCTATCTTTAAGATCATAGGCCTGAGGACAGGGATTTTAACTATTGATTTTTGTAAACCGATCTTGAAGCCTTTTTTGTTGTTGTTGTTGTTGTTGTTGTTGTTGAAGAGAAGGGTAAAACTTCTTTAAATAAATAAGTAAATACATGAGTCATGCATCTTTTCTCCCCATTAGATTTGCTCTCAATCCCTGCTAACATGGACGTCTAATCATCCATCATCCTGGTGCAGCAACTGTACCTTGCCAGACAAAAAGCAGTTCCTGAGTTTGGGGCCTTTCCAAAAATGGGTGCAATGTAGAACATAGAGGCTGCAGCTGGGAAGGGAGTGAGAAGAAATATATCCTTTTACTCATTGAAGGAGCACTTTAGATCCAGGTCACTGGTTTCGTTGACTATGTATATGCCTCAGGTTCATACGTTCTCCCTTCACATTCTGGTTAGGGCAAACTACAGTTTATTAAATCATAATATGACAAACTATAGCTTACAAAGTAGGTTTGTAGGCAAATGATGGTTTGCCCAGTTTGATAGTCATGAGGTATAGTATGCCAAGTCCAAATGTGAACTGCTGCTTGTATACAGGGGTCTCAGGCATATGAATTTATGGCCTGATCACAAGAAACATTAGGAAGACCTAAACATTAGGAAGAACTTCTTGATGGTAAGAGCTGTTCAACCGTGGAATGCACTCCCTTGGAGTATGGTGGAGTCTCCTTTGGAGGTTTTAAACAGAGGCTGAATGGCCATCTGTCAGGGGCACTTTGATTTGTGTCTTCCTGCATGCCAGGGGATTGGACTGGATGGCCCTTGGGGTCTCTTCCAACTCTATGATTCTATGAGTGCTGGACTGAAACTCTAGGAAACCAGGGTTAGAGTCCCCGCTCAGCCATGGAAACCCACTGGGTTGCCTTGGGCAATTCACCCTCTCTCAGGTTCTGGAGAAAGCAATGGCAAAAGTCATTTGAACAAATCATGCCAAAAGAAGAAGCCATGATAAGATTTGGCTTAGGGTTGCCCTAAATTGGAATCAAGTTGAAATTACACAACAATAGCAATCCTGTTCTAAGAAGTCCATACCTAAAAGCCTTTCACAATACTCAATGAGGTGTGGAGCAATTTTAGTACATTCAACTGCTATTTATGGCTCAATGAGGAAATGAACTTTTTAAACGCTTCTTTCAAAAAAAATATTTTTACAGTAATAGACCAAAATCAGAATAGTTCAAACTTACATACACACGCACACCCTTTATACTTACCTCCACTAAGGAGCTTCATCACTAACCAAAGTTCATCTTTCACTACAAAGGAAGTATAGTAAGATACGATGTTTGGATGATGGCACTGACTCATGGCTTGAATTTCTTTCTAGAGGAAGAAAAGGGGAAAAAAGTAATTATTGTTCTGCTATATGACGAAGAGATGACCACCCCACTGTGGGGGATCAGAGTGCTTAAAGTCTATGAATTCCATCCAGGTAAAAAAGTGACAAGGCCTGGAATTGGTAAACCAAACATGGTCAGCACAAACCGTAAGACATTGCTAGATGTTATTACTCTAGTTAGCAGGAAGGCGACTGCATGTCTGAATGCTCCCCTAAGGTTCAAAAGAAAAAAGACTCCTGCATATAAAAAGATTAACATAATGTTTTGATTAGCTCTTTTCTTGGATATACTACCTTTTGTGTGCACAAGTGGGGAATATGTTGCGTATGCAAGCACACACACACACACACACATATATATTATATAAATGCACAGAGGAAACATTGAGACACACAATCCCTTCCTGGAACTTGAAAAAAGAATAAAGCAGGAAAAAGACTGATTAATTTTATGCTGCTGAATGTACAAATGGACACTTAGCCTATTCATGGAAACAAACCTGTAAGGAAGTACTAAGCTATAGGGATGGGAAATGGAATATTTCAGCCATAACTTGAGAGCACTATTCCCTTCAGGAAGAATTCCATCCCATCATGAAATGTACACTGAAAAGCCATTCAGACCTAGAACTCTGTATTTGCTGTGTTTGCATTCCCTTGGTAAACCCACTTGCCCTTACTTTCTTTGAGTGCCTAACCTATTTTTCTAAATGTTTAACCAGGAAAGCTAGAAATCTGAGGTCTTGATAAAAATTGTGTTTTATTTGAGGGACAGCATGACAGTGAAGAAAGTTTGATAGGGAGAGAAGTAGCTCATTTGAAATGTGGTGCTGGAGGAGAGTTCTGTGGATACCATGGACTGCCAAAAAGACAAATCAATGGGTCCTAGAGCAAATCAAGCCTGAACCTTCCCTAGAAACCAAGATGATTAAACTGAGGCTTACTAGAAAATATAATAATGCTTATTAAAGTAGAAGGCAGCAGGAAAAGAAGAGGATCTCACTGCAGATTAATAAACTTAAAGAAGTCATGGTCCTCAATCTGCAAGACCTGAACAGAGATGGCATGACTTGGGCTGCATCCACATCACAAACATAATCCAGTTTGACAACCACTTTTAACTGCTGTAGCATCAGAACTGTCTGACAGAGAAGGCTAAATGTCTCACAAAACTACAAATCTCAGAATTCCATAGCACTGAGCCATGGCAGTTAAAGTGGTGTCAAACTGGTTTATTACTGCAGTGCGGATGAAACCTTGAAGATCTATTGTTCCTGGGGTCACCATACGCTGAAGTCGTCTTGATAGCTGTTAACAATAAAATGTCTTCATGACACCCTGTAAACTATACCTTTGTAAGATTTTGCTTGGTTACTTAATGTACATCCTCATTAAATCATAGAAAGACACAAACTACACACACACACAAATAGCACGAGCCTCCAGCCTCAAATCTATCAAATTTTCACCAGTGTTTTTGCAACTGTAATATTATTATGTATTTATCTTTCAGGACACAATGGTAGGGGGATGTACCATGGTTTGAAATTGGGATTCTACTGTTTCTAAAAGAGAATTCGGAACTTCAGAGAAGCTGCTGAAAATGAAAAGAAGAAATAGCTAGTTATTAGGACTGCTGAGAGAACAGCTGAAATCCATGTCAACCATTACATTCACTGAGCAAGTCTGGGCCCATCGGCCCTTGCTTACCCACAGGATTTAAAAGAGAATAAAATGGGGTTAGGGTGGGGGAGAGAGGTGTATATTATCTTAAGCCTCTTGGAACCAAAGTGTGATATAAACACAGTAAAACAAACAGCCTCAATTTTCAAACACACATCTTGGCTGACAGCAGATATGAGAATAATAATATTTTTAAACGCATTGTGACTACCACACACTGATGCTTGGGAAGGGAAAATGCATCATGTCTCTATTAGGAAAAAAGACACTTAGCTATCTGCAATATGTTGATTTCATAATGGGAGATGCAAGAAAAAAATGTTTCCATAAAATGGAGTGGTGAAGACATGAATCATTAATGAAGAGGATGCTGCTTTCCATGATTTCTTTTGGAGCGATGAAAATAGAAATACACAGTAGAGTTTTAAGAGCGCTACCACTCTCAGTTTGTGATCTTTCTTCTCATGACGGCTCTCAGGAACCCCTAACCAGAAACAGTTTTGTCAACCTTTACAAACTAATGAGGACTGCAACAATGTGTGTGTGTGTGTGTTTAATCTGCTGCATCATCCATCTCAAACTGCAAATTACCACCACAAATTATACACACACACACACACACACACACACACACACACACACACAGAGTGGACCCTTGGTATCCGCTTGGGTTTGGTTCCAGGACCCCCGGTGGATATCAAAATCTGTGTATGCTCAGGTTCCATTAAATATAATGGCATAGAAAAATGGTGCCCCTTATATCAAATGGTAAAATCAAGGTTTGCTGTTAGGGATTTGTATTTCCCCCCCCCCCCCCCACAAACACACACACATTTTCAAGCTGTTGATTGCTAATCCATTGGTGAAAAATACAAAGATACGGAAGGTCAACTGAAGACTGAGCCACATCTTACATACATGTTCTTGAACGTGGAGTTCTGCAAATTCTGTAATCATCCCGGAGGCTTACATCCAGCTGTTGTTGTTGCTATTCTTGTTGTATGTCTTCAAGTCATTTCCAACTTACAGTAAAATTTATTCAGAGAGAGTTTGCCTTTATACTTTCTTTTGAGGCTCAGAGAGAGTGACTTGCATAAGGCCACCCAGCAGGTTTCCATGACTGAACCCTGGCAGCTATCAACAACAAAAAGAAAGCTGTGCAAACACTGTCTCATTCATCTTAGGTATATACACATCCGGTCACATAGTCTACATAATCTAATACAGATTGAATCTCCCATACAGTATCTGGAATTCTGAAATCCAAATTGCTCCAAAATCATCCATGTGGATGTTTGAGATAGTGACACCTTTGCTTTCTGATGGTTCAGTGTACATGAAGTTTATTTCATGCACAAAATTATTTTAAAATATTGTGTATAAAATTACCTTCAGGTTGTGTATATAAAGTGTATATGAAACATAAATTAATTTCATGATGAGACTTGAGTCCCATCTCCAAGATATCTCATTATGTATATGCAAATATTCCGAAATCCAAAACATCCAAAATCCAAAACACTTCTGGTCCCAAGCATTTCGGATTACGGAGATTTAACACCCTCACAATGTAGGCCAGTACTATTCCCACGCTGCACATCCAGGGGACTCAGGAAAGGAGAGTACTGTAGTGGTATTCCTAAAATCAGATTTTGGTTTTGTAGTTGGAAAAAAGATGTGGATCAGATCTGTAAGGGAAATCTTTCAAATTTCCATACACCATACAAAAAAAACAAGACAGCTACAAAATACACAGATGGCACTGCTTGCTGAGTTATACTTGCATTCTTTAATATTTGGGCAGAATGATAGGCAAACTAATTAAACTTTCAGGCTGCAGATCTACATACGCATTTTCCTGAAGTCCCGAAAGATCAGATTCAAATCCAGTCCTATTTGCAGCAGGCCCAATGAAAGAAAAAGAAGTTAAGTTAGTTAATCTCAGTTCAATGGGATATATGTCTGAGTAGTAACACTATGACTCTGGAGACCAAGGTTCAATTCCCAGCTTGGCCATGAAACCTCTGGGCAACCTTGGGCAAGTCACACTCTCTCAGCATCAGGCAAACCTCCTCTGAACAAATCTTGCCAAGAAAACCCATGACAAGGTTGCCTTAGGGTTGCCATAAGTCGGAAACAACCTGAAGGTACACAACAAGTAGGACCTAGAAGAGCCACCATGGTGTAGTGGTTTGAGCACTGGACTCTGACTCTGGAGATCAGGGTTCGATTCCCCGTCCCACCATGAAAACCCACTGGATGACCTTGGATGTCACACACTCTCAGTCACAGAAAACCCCATGATAGATTTGCTTTAGGATCACCATAAATTGGAAAAAAACTAAGGTACGCAACAACAAGAAGTAAGACATACAATGTACAGTATTGGACCACTAATCTATCAAGTTAAATTAAACTGATTTTTTTTTCAAAAAAACTGAGAGATTAAAACAAAATGCTCTGACTAATTAACAGGCAGTTTATAAAAACATCAGATGCAAGAACAATTTTGGAAGAGTCACATCTATTGTGGAGTCCCTTTTAAGAGGGTGTCTCCTACACCAGACACATCCCTTCCTAAATTTCACATCAGGGAGGTCAGTGTTAGAGGGCCCTCTTCCAAGACCCTGGACTCTCTGGGGGATATACAGCCATTCTCATGGAAAAGCACTTTCAAATTTTTTATGTTCCAAATGTAGATTCCAAAAGGAAAATGTATGGGGTTTTCCTGCAAAATTACTCTGTTCCGTCTATTATCCCCTCTGTTGTAAACCGCTCTGATTCCAAGTGATTGGGCGGTATATAAAATAAATCCTATTATTATTATTATTATTATTATTATTATTATGTGAAGTAATGCCAATGACCAAGATTTCTGCCACTGGATGAAGTTTCAAATTCCTTCTAGCAAAACACAAATGTAGCTGACGTTCAGTGCCTTCTCTTTTCTTTCCTCTCAGATGTCAAGGCTCAGATATAAATGGAGCCGACATCAGCCCACAAATTAAGACTACTCAGCTTTAAGCTCAGACATTTGCATCCTGAGGAGTCAATGCTGCAGAGCGCAGCAACAATTTCATACAAGAACCCTTCAGGACTACCATGGCCCATATCTAGAGATGGAAAGTATGTTGAAGAATATTTGGAAACTGGTGAACAAACCTGTGTTTTTCCAATTGTCAAGAAACCATGACAAGGAGAATCCTGGAAAAGCGTAGTTTGCCAGGAACTGGCAAAAGCACCTCTGAGTATTCCTTGCCTAAGGAATCCCTATGAAATTTATGGTCAATAGGTGACTTGAAGGTACATACACATACATACATGCGCAGACACACACAAAAGAATATGAATAGATTGTAAGGATCTTCATCATTGGGGGGGCACTCTCTCAGCCATTGCATCTCAATAATTTAAAATCCAAACTATGATCTTCTGCAGATATATGTCCAAATACTCTGATTTTATTTCAATTAGCCCCCCTTCGTCTCTCTTTCCATCAACAGGCAAAGACCTTTTTATTCAGGCAAGCCTTTAGCTCCTAAATCTTTTAATGGGGTGTGCTGTGCTTTTATTTTTCCAGTTATCTTTGACATGTGTTTTAAACAGTTTCAACTGTGAATTATTAATGGAATTGCTTGTTTATTTATTTATTTATGTTTAACTTTTGTATTAATAAGATTTTAGGTGTACTTTGATTCACCTCCTTGTAAGCCACCAGGTATCCAATGAGAAAGGTAGGATGTAAATTAAATCAATCAATCAAACATTG
>NC_056527.1:7516961-7587170 GCF_019175285.1 Sceloporus undulatus | reverse complement strand
TGACAATATTTTCTTTCCCCTCTGCCCTGCCGAACTGCCAAGGTGTCCTTGAGTCACTGCGTGCATATTTCCAAACTAAATCTCCCACACTAATCCCTAGGGTAGGCGACTCCCAGCCTTCTAAATTTAAAACCCTGCTGCTGTGTGTATGAAGATGGCATTCATCGAGAAATGCATGCCTGTTTTAATTATAAACACGTCGTCGGTGCAAACTGCCACATGACAACAAGGTGTGAGGGTCACTGGAGGGTATGTGGCCTCTTGAGTATATTTTGAGATTTTTTAAAAAAGGATCAAGGTTAAGCACATCCAAGATAACCTGGCTATTATTTATTTCTTAGGCAAAAATCATTCTATAGGATTAAAGATGGATCTCTGTCCAACTTTGTCTGCATCATACTAGACGCCACATATGTCAGATGCCCCTTTTGGGTCTCAAGGAAAGCATTCAGAAAACACTAGACGTGAGGATGACCCATTTGAGTTTGTCTGATACGCAAACTCAGGATACCTAACTTCATAAACTGCAGAAAAGATTTATTCATGTACAGGTTAAGTCTCCCTTGCCTGGAATATCAAACTCCAGTATATTCCAAAAAACAAACCTGTTCTTCATGGGTGGCAGAGATAGTGACATCTTTGCTTTCTGAGGGTTCTAAACTCAAGTCATGCATGTGTGTGCATCAATTAAGCTCCAAAAGCTTTAACAAAAATCTGTATTTTTACTGAACCCATTTGTTTGCCTTTTTGGTTGTCCAAAGTATCCTCAGCACTCTTCTCCAGCACAACATTTTAAATGAGTTGATTGTCTTCATATCCAGCTCTCACATCCATACGTGTCAATGGTGAATACAACGGCTTGGACTAGTCTTACTTTAGTGTTCAGTTATAGTATCTTTACACTTTAGAATCTTGTCTAGTTCTTTCATAAATACTCTTCCCATTCCTTATCTTCTTCTGATTTCATAACTACAATCTCCTTTTTGATCCTATCACAGATTTTCTGGGGTTGAGAGTTTGTAGAAAACCCAGTGGGTTTCCATTGCCAAGCAGGGAATAGAACCCTGATCTCCAAAGTCATAGTCCAACTCTCAAACCATTAAACTACACCGACTCTCTCTATATGTGGAGTGCTCTCATCTGCACTTGTAGACACTGCAAAATCTCTCTGTACAACACTGCTGGCTATTTAGGACTTTGAAAATCATCTTGAATTCAGACTACAAACTGACTTCACATATAAACTGAGGGCAGTTTTGAGGCCAAAATTGTGGATTTTGATATGACCCATGGATAAGTTGAGAGTAAAACCTCGACTTAATGAAAGATGTAAAAGATGAAGCAAAGGAAAACAATCCCAAAGAACTTTAAAAATTCCAGTAAGCATAACTGCTCACAGTAAAGGCTGAATGGATGAGAAAGTAGAGAGAGGTCAGTGCTTCCAGGGCAGATTACACTCTTCCATTTCACCAGGAGATGGTTCCCTTTTTCATATAAGAGTTAAAGTACAATACTTACATTGACCCTTGGACAAGTGGACTGTTTTTTCAGTCAATTTTTTAACTAAAATTTCTAAACTTAGATGAGTATACATAGTATATATTGGCAAGCAGAAATGGTAAAACGTAGGGCTGTAACATTTAATAGAGGGCTGGGAAGATCCAAGATCTGACCCAGGAAATATTGGAAAACTTGTCTGTAGACACTCTTGAGCCCTGCATCCCAAACCCAATTATCACGCAGAGACAGGGGAAAAGAATTCCTGATCTGTTCAATGGGGAAAGATAACTTTGGTAAACCCCCTTATAGAGTTCTCCCTATCCAATCGGCAGCTTTAAGCCAGTGTCTGCAAATGCCAGCTGACAACAGTCCACTTAAGGCGAAGGAAGAGGAAAGGACGTGGTTGGCGTCAACTAAGGCTACTGTTGATCTATTTAATAAACTTTAATAAGTAGATCAACTACAGCCTTAGTTGATTAACTGGCAAGAACTACAAGTCAGGGGGACAACATTTGTTCCAGCCTTCAAGCTATTTTGGTTCTTGCGCATTACTATATCTGAAAATGTATAAAGTTTTGGAGCAAAGCCTTCCCTGTTTAATTGCAGGTTCTGTTCATGATGCCTTTTATTAATAAAGGTGGAAACTGTCTCTCTGTATTGTCTCAAAAAGGCACTTGCAGGGGGTTAAACAGATGTTGGCAATAAGCCGAACCAAGTGATATGGAAAATAAATTAACTTGAGTTTTCCTTTCAAACTGGGGGGTGATTAGTCTTATTAATTAGTTGAAAGCCACCTAAAAGCATACTTAGGTAGAGAAAAGATTACTACTGTATACAAATTCTCAAAGGGCCACAATTCTTCAATTCCTTGTAACATCTCTTACAGCCAGTTCTTTACACACAATGATCTATTGCACACCATTCTTTGACTCTTTCCTCTATCCACAGAAATTCATGCTTGAATGGTACAGCATAACTAAAGCATGAAAAGTTATGGGCGAAGCAGACTGCCCCTTTGTGCCTTTGTGGGAGCACGGCACTTAGATGCTGCACACCCTGACACAGCCCCCACACCACTGGGAAGCCACACAGCTGACTGCATGTGTGGCGCCTTCACAGCATTTACACGCGCCGCACCACAGAAATGCTGAAAAGCCACTGCCTTGGTGGCAAAGCCAGCTTTCTGCTGCTTGTGCTTGCCATGGCCCCAATCCAGCGATCAAAGGGGCAGCATGACCCCACTCCTTCGGGGCCATCTGTTTTGCCCCTCACTTTCTAGAAAAGTATTAGATTTCCAAGCATAATGCAGTTACCAAAGTGCCTCATAGTGAAGATCCTTGTTACAATGGCTTTTTACACCTGTCTATCTCCTCATCCTCAGTCTAGATGGAAGTTTTTTTTAGCGACATGGGTACTGGGAGGATGGTGAAGGAAAAAACACAGGTTTTTGGTGTCAGGTTGCAGCAGTGTGTCTTCAGTAAACAATGCAATAAACTTTGGGCTGGGAAAGAGCTGGATTCTACACCAGCCAATCCTTCTGTAGTTCTCACTACAACAAACAAGGAAAGCAACAGCTGCCTCCAGCGTCCCTTACTAAGCATGCATGAAAAGCAATACAGAAAGAAAGCTGAAGAGTTGATAAGCCTGTCTTACCAGTTACCCCCAGGATGTTTTTAAAAAGCACAGATCTATAAGTCTGGCCATCAAAAGTGAAACCATAAGAAAGGTGAGACTGGTACATCCCTGGATGCATTTATGGAAGAAATCTTCATGCTATTTCTAGAAGGTTCAAAATATTTTGCTTTACTTATGAAACGCTTACTTGATGTTGTTTCATTCACATGTGTGTACTGTTAGTTTTGAATAAAAACCTTGCTGAAATATGTAGAACAGATTTTGAAAATTTATTTTTGGAGGGCGTGGTAAACGATCCCTAGTCTTTCCATGTTATTTCTGCCTCTGGTACCAAATTTTCTGTTAATGAAGTAATGGCCTAGATAACATGTCAACTTTGTTAACTGAGGTATACCTGTTTAGTTCAAAGTTTTCATAAACCAGTTAGCCGCTGTTACATGTATTTAACAAACAATTATTTCCCCATTTCTCTCAGCTTAAAAATAGGTACTTTTTAATTAAGAAAAAAAAGAATGCTTCAAGCTAATGCCCTGTTTTGTACAAAACATACTCTCTTCCTTTTCTGTTCACCTTGCTCCCTTGCCTAAACAATCACAACAAAGCCAGCACCTCAACTATGTAATAATGTTCCTTTGGGGTGTGTGAAGTCATATCCCAATAATTATAACAGTAACTAAGAAGCTGTTACACCACAAAAGAAAAGGTGTTATCCTTTAATTTATTTGTTATTAATTTATTATTTATATATTTCACTGACATGCTGCCTTTCACTCTTAAATGGGATCCAATGTGGTTTTCATTTGCAGATTGTAATGCAGTAGGTTTCCAGGTTGTAACATAGTAAAATGTAGAAAAGGAAAAGAGGGATAACTACGTTTGCACAACTCTGAGATATTGACTCTACATCTGCCCACACATATTTAAATTAATGCAATTATAAACCCACTGGGTGACTTCGGAAAGTCACATGCTCTCAGCTTCAGGGGAAGGTTATGGCAAACCTCCTCTGAACTAATCTTGCCAAGAATACCCCTGGATAGACTTGTCTTAGGCTCACCATAAGTTGGAAACAACTTGAAGGCACAAAGCATACACACAACCTTCATTATTGTGGGAGATGAACAAAGAGGTATTTATAATGAGTTATTTCCAGGCTTTAAAAATATCACAATACAAATATGCATAACTATATTTATAACTACAGTACCACTTTTAAAGCCTGGAATGAATTCATTATAAATAACTTATCACTCTTCACTAACCCATAGGAGGGAAAGTATCCCCAGAGCTGGAGGAAACAACACAGAGAAACCTCTTTTTGCATTGGGTAACAGGGTAGCCTTAACTTTACAAAGTGAAGGCTAGAAGCAAGAGAAGGGAAGCAAATTTGGGGAAAGGATGAATCTTTCAGATGGATGTGTTTCTGCCCTCATCCTGAACAAAGCTAACTCATCCTTGCTAATGGAGATTAAACTTTATTTCCCTAGACTGAATCTTCCAGTTTCCTCGTGGTCAGGAGGATGGGCCCACCTGCATTAATACCTTTCTGTACTATCTGAACTGATGACAACTACAATATCTGGACCAAATGCAGGTCTATGACTAACACTGTCATCCACCCCCCTTTCTCCTATATGATTTTTAACACCTTTACATGATAAAGAAGCCAGGGGAGCTTTGAAAGCTTGCAACATGTGCATTTTGATTGGCCCAATAAAGGTATCAGTATTTTGTGAGTTAGGGTGATATTGTGCTTTTCTATATGGCCAACCCAGCTACCGCTGGAGGAGCCATCCTGAAGTTTATTTTTTGGTTGGCTTGGCCACTCCGCTATTCTGTTTTGTATTTCCATCTCACTATCCTCCTCTCCATCTCCATCCCCCAAATTCCAGGTGGAAGAGCTGGAGCTTTTGATGCTGCACAAAAACTAGGATTTTGTTGCCTAGAGACAGCCAGGAATGTGTTGCAAGCTGGGCTTGGATTCTCCTCTTGATCAGCACAGCGCAGGAAGGCTGCAAGGATAGTGACTCTTGCCTGACCACACAAATAGCTGGGCTGTGAAAAAGGCACCCATTCCATTTCCCTTAATTTACCCCCCTTCACTGAATGGTGGTTTTGGTAAAGGGTGATTTTGTTGGGGCAGCTGTTCTTTCTTTGAAAACAAAAAGATTGAATGGAGGAAGTTTCCTGCATAGGTGTAAAACTCCAGGGAAAGAGTATGCTCTTTTCAAAACACTTTGAAGTAGACATCATTTTAGAAGAGACAGTCCTCTTCTGTCCATTCATATTAAAAAACCACCAATATCCACACTGGCACACACAAACGCAGACAGTGTCTTGCAAAAAATGTTATCACTTGTGGTACAGATGATGATGATGATGATGGCCTCTCTGAAAGCCTTTGGGGCTGAAGAGTGGGGTATACATACTCTGAGCTTATCAAACTAGGGCTAATTTTGACATTAAAGAAAAATTAGCATCCTGCAAATAAAGCAAAAATGGTGAGTAATTGTGCAAATAATTATCACACATAATTGCCGTGAACATTATGCCGAAATAAAAAATATATACCGTAGTCCATCCACATTTTCTGGGGTTAGGGGTAAAGGAAACCTTTGAATGTGGAAAAACCACAAATAAAAAAACAGTATTCTTTTTACCTAAGAGAATACCCCTCTAGGAATCTCCAAGGAATCTCTGCCAGAAGTTGATCATAGAATCATGCTGGAGGACCTACAAATGCCTAGAGAAGTGTTTTCTCTAGGAGCCTCTAAGTTCTCCAGCACAACTCTATGGTCAACTTCTAGCAAAGCTGCGCTGGAGGACCTAGAGGTTCCTACAGAGAACATAATTGATCAAAACTGCACATAATCATTTCTGCAAAAGTCAAAACCGCAAATGTGGAGAGCCAACTGTAGCTTGGATCTTCACAGTTTTGAGTATCTTGTATACATCAAGTAGTAACAAGACTAAGTCAATTCATTTTAATTGCAGGTGGTAATTAAACAGTAACGGTAAAATGCGGAAAAGTCAGAGGGGGGGAAATACTTTGGCATGACTTTATCTGCCCGCACATACTTAAAAAATTAAAACCTGTGCTGCTCAATTAACCGTGGGTGCTTTTCCAATCAAAACCATTTCAATCAATGTACAATCATCCCTCCATATTTGATTATTCACAGATTTATTTAATATGTTCTCTCTAGGAATATCTAGGTCCTCTGGTGCAATTCTATGGTCAATTTTAACAAAAGGTTACACTGAAAGACCTGAAGATTCCTAGAGAGAATACTCTACTAGGCATTAGTAGCTCCTCCAGGGCAGGTCTATGGTCAGTGTCTGTCGGACGGTGACCACAATGTTGCACTGGAGGACCCAGAGATCCCTAGAGAGGTGTCCTCTCAGATAAAAACATGGTGTTTTTGTTATTTACAGTTTTTCCATATTCACAGGGGTCTTGTGCCCCTAACCCTAGTGAATATGGAGGGACAAGTGCAACTGAGTAAGCTTAATGCTCCTAATTACAACTAGCCCATGGCACAGCTGGGTAGGCTCACTGTGTCTAGAAAAGAAAAATTCAAATCAATCCTTGATAATGGATTCATCAAATCAAAAGAGAGATGGCAATGGCCTCCCCCCCCCCATTACAGTAAATGGGAATCGTCATAAATAACAACCAATGTTTAAGAAAAGCCTTTTCTAAAATTAATGAGCATGGGAGAGAGAAGTCATAGTTAACTTCTTTTTAAAATAAGGGGAACTGAAGAGAAGTCTGGAGACTTTGCCTCTTTTATTTCAAATATGTAGAAATTGGTTAAAGTTACCTAATAATGACAGGATCAGAACATGCCCTAATGGCGCTATCACAGGTTAAGTCTCCCTTATGTGGAATTCCAAAACCTGAAATATTCCAAAATCCAAAACTGTCTACATGAGCAGGGAAGATAGTGACACCTTTGTTTTCTGATGGTTCAATATACACAAACCTTGTTCTATGCACAGAATTATTTTAAAATATTGTGTATAAAATTATGGGCTATGTGCACAAGGTGTATATGAAACATAAATGAATTTAATATTTAGGCTTCGGTCTTATCTCCAAGATAGCTCATTACGTATGTGCAAATATTCCAAAATCCCCAAAAAACCAGAATTCAAAACATTCCCAAGCATTTTGGAATAGGGAAAATGAAACATGTATTTATTATATTGCATACAACTGGGATCAGGTCTGGAGCTTTAAATCCATTATCAGGCTGGGTCCCATTTCAAAGTCAATCCTTCATGAAGTATTCTTTTTAAAACAAACAAACCTCCATTAAAGCTTGGCTTAAGCCAGATTAGTTGCCCCTCAAACATCTTTGGCTGGGGAGATCATGTGAGTTGAGGTTCAAAAAATCTAACATTTCCAAAGGCTTGGCCTCTGAATACGAGACACTGAGAGCAGACAAGGAAAAGCCACTACTTTCATGTCCCTGTGTCTGACCTTCCCAGAGGGATTCATCTGGCACTTCCGGGGGATAGAACAAAAAAGACCTTAGGTCCGATATACCCAGGCTCTGCCAATATTTCAGCTCATTGCTGTTTTCCGTATCAGAACTTTTTCTGGAGCAAAAGGACTGTGGTGGACTATATGACCCTTGGGATCCCTTCCAGCTCTATGATTCTACCTAGAAATTATTAAGAGTGGAAAATTCCCCTGTTCTTGAGAGAACAATGCTGTGATGCAATCCTAGAACTCAGAACTTGTCTGTTACATGTAGGCCGCTGGCAAAAAGAAATCATGAGTTTGCTTCCTCAAGCAAAAGTCCAACAAACAAAGAACAAAATAACCATTGGGTCACCTAATTGGAACCTTTTGAGAAGAAGGAAAACAGCAATTCATTTGTCGTCCCATTCATTAGCCAATGAAATAGTTGGTATTTTGGAGGAGTGGGTCAACTGGAGATTAAGATATTTAATTAGAAGGAGTTTTATCTATGTTTTCTATTGCAAAGCTTTCTGAAAGGTCCTTTGAGTCCAAAACTGGCAAAAACTCAAAATTCCAATAATCAGTGTGACTGCTTCAACAAGGAAGGACCAAGAGTGATCAGGCCAGAGAATAGAGTTGCACAATTGACATGGGAGGCATTCAGTTACACAGGTCTGGCTACAGACTAGAACCAAGATGGTGGGTAGGTTGTTCTGAAGATCGGAGGTCTTGCTCTATAGCAGGAGTGGGCAAAGTGTGGCCTCTTGGGTTGTTTTTGTGGACCCCAGAGTTCAAAAAATGCCCCAAAATGCTCGCTAAGCCTATTAGTCTGTAGAATCAATATGTAGAGAGACCTCGTAGCCCCTTTGAGAGTCACTTCCTGTTGTTACAAAAGGCTTCTCCAGGGCCCAAAATGACCAAGAGGGACCTAGAATTATGGCAAAGTGCCTTTCCACATTCCTAGAGGGGGCTTGGGGACATTTGGGGGTGAAAGGTGATCTGATCTTTTTTTTGAGACTGGGAGATACGGCCCTCCAACATTTCCTGGGAGGCTATTGTGGACCCCTAGCTTCCCACACTTGCCCCCTGCTGATAAACGTACTGACTGGTCCCACCATGTTAAAGACATCACTCAGGATAGATAAACTGTCCCGTATCACCCAGATATCACCCAGCATAGATAAACTATATAGATCTTGAGTTCTGCTCAGCATCATTACTGCTCAAACTGAGCTATGTCAGCTGCACGTGAGCTAAGAAGTTACCTTCCTTTGAATTACTGTTCCCAAGAACTGGGAGATTCTTGGAGTTATAGACCAATGCAGCTTTTCCAAGCAGCCCAAAAACAGCAATGGCAATCCCTGCTAGAGCCTCAGTATGCATATACTCCAACATGGTGGTGGATCTTGGTGCAAGGCCAGCACATACAACACAATGATCTTCACAAGAAAGTGAAGACTACTCTGCCAGGTCCTCGTACCATTCACCACCAGAGCATGGTTTTGTCAACTTGAGGCCCCAGAAGCTCTCACAGATGGGGCTAAAAGCGTGGAAGCTGAAATCAGTAGAGACAAATTGAGAGGCTTGGAAAACTGTGAGGGTGGAAGAACATGGAAGAGCAGACACTGAGTGAACTTGGGTCAGGCATTCTCTCCCAGACTGACCTACTCCACAGGATTGTTATGAGGATGAAGTAGGGAGGTGGACAACAATGTGGGCTCGAGGTTCTCAACAGGGATGTGGAAATTGGAAACCATTTTGAGTGGAGGTGGAATCAGTAGAAATGTACCTCCATCTCCAAAACAAAATCTTAATATTAAACGCTTATGGTAGTCTGTGGCATATTTACTTTTGTAGGAATTTAGGAAACTATCCTTGTTCTGAAACTTTCATCAAGTAAATGTATTTTATGGTCTAGCAATCTAAGTAGCCTGATAATTCACATGTCTTAATGGTTTTTATTGTTTTAATGGGTTTTATGAGTTTTAACTATACTGTTTTTATCTTATGTTTTAGTATTAGTAATTTTTTTAAAACTTCTAATGAAATTATTTGGGCCACCATTTTGTGACAATAAATTTGTTACTAATAATAATTAACATACATTTGTTATTCATGAAGGAATCAGAGTGGGAGCAATAGAAAAATAGAGAAGCTTCTCAAACTACCTGATGTGGGTCAGCAGAGTACTTTTCCCCAAGTTGCCAGGGACCCATTGAATACAACTGCTTCTTTCTTTCCCTAAAACTCTCTGAGGATCGGCAGCCAATGGCTCAGAGACCAGTACAGGTCCAGGGACAGCTACTGAAGTAGCACTTATGTAGACCGTTTTAGGCTTATTCAAGAAAAGGCAGAATATAAATGTAACTAATATATAAGAAAACACTGGTTGCCATAGTGGCATATCCTTCCCCTAAATAATAATAATAATAATAATAATAATAATAATAATAATAATAATAATAATTGTATCCCGCCCCTCTGAGAACAATCAGGGCGGCTATAAATCAAGAGAGAAATTTTAAGCCCACCTCTGGAAAACCCACTAAATAAAATGAACCCACCAGACATAAAATGGGCTGTTTTCCAAACCTCCATGATGTCTTGGAACCTTTTCCATTAAAAATTTAAAAATCCAATGCAACCATTAAGAGTTTAACAAATGCCTGCACAGAGGGGAGTCCATCACCGGCTTAGTGCCACAGTGATTTACAGACCCTAAAGGAATCGTGGGACAACATTGATGGAATATTTGTACCAGGAGCTCATCCATGCTGGTCTGACATTTCTCGAGGTTGATCCGTTTAATTGCCACCTTCTCTTTCTTCGGCATACAGTGGGCTGCTTGGACAACAGCTGTTGCTCCACTCCCTGGGAAAGAAAAGAAACACACAAAAACACAACATTAGGAGGGAACTGTTAATACATTGGGTAGTTCCTCTTTGCAAGGAAGAATCTGAAATATTGACATCATTAATTTGTTTCATTTTGTTTTCTAGAAACCATCTGCAAGTGCAAATATACCCACACACAGTGTTGCTTATAAACTCTTTTTTAACTATCTGTTTTCTCATGGGATTCTATATTTTCTCCTGTAGCTTTGGCAGATGGTGATGGAATTGCAGGTCGAGTCTCCCTTATCCAAAAAACTTGAAACCAGAAGTGTTTTGGAATTTTTTATTTTTTATTTATTTATTTACTTATTTTTTGGATTATGGAATACCTGTATTTGCATATATAGGGGCCCTTGGTATCTGCTGGGATTTGGTTCCAGGACACCCCCCCATGGATACCAAAATCCATGAGTGCCCAAATCTCATTATATAGAATTGTATAGTAAAATTGTGTCCCTTATATAAAATAACAAAATAGTCTTGCTTTTGGGGAGGAAACTGTTCAAACCATGGATGGTTGAATCTGTGAATACAGAGTGGCAACTGTATGTACATAATGATGTATCTTGGCGATAGGACCCAAAACACAAAATTCATTTATGTTTCATATACACTTCATACACATAACCCAAAGATAATTTTATACAATATTTTAAATAATTTTGTGCATGAAGCAAAGTTTGTGTACACTGACCCTTCAGAAAGCAAAGGTGTCACTATTTCAGGCACCTAAAACTGAAAAAGTATTGGGTTTTGGAATATTTCCGATTTCAGAATTCAGATAAGGGAGGCTCAATCTATAAATACTTTTTAAAATTTCAACTTTGACAGATGGTTACAAAATTACTGGAGTTCAGTCCCAGCGGTTGGAGCAACAGCAAGCACTCAGACACGTCACTTTTTGGACCACAACTCCCAGAATCCCCCAAACAGCATGACTACTGGCATGGTGTCTGTGGTTTCTGGAAGTCGTAGTCTAAGAAAGCATAGTTAGAACTGGAATAGGGCAGTAGCTGAAGAACCCTCCATTCCAAAAGGTTCTCCAAATGATTAAATATGAAGATGTTGCTGTCTGTACCAGTTCCAAAATTTAAACTGCTTTACCATTTATCACTTTTTCCTCACCAGACAAACACCCTCACCCTAAACTGCACGAGACTGGAAAACAACTTTAGAAATTTTAAAAAATAAATTGCAGCAAGATACACAGGAAAACTTCCAATCAAACAACTACCCGTCCTTCTTCCAGCCTGAACTAAGGTAGATTTCCAGGCTACCCAAGAAAAATGTTAATAAAAGGCATTGCTGCAATTCCTGAAATGACTACATTGCTATGGAATTTAAATTGCAAAATTCCTCAGAAGGAGCAGGAAGTGGAGATTACCGAGACCAAAGAGGGATGAGAACTTATTCTAGAATAGTATCAGTCACGTATTAGAAGAAATGTATATATGTGCCTTCGGATCACCTGTCAACCTATGGCGATCCCATGAATTCCATAGGGTTTTCTTAGGCAAGGACTACTCAAGAAATGGTTTTGCCAGTTCCTCCCTCTCAAATACAGCACCTGGTGTCAGATGTAACTTCCCGTCCAAGAACTAACCAGAGCTGACCCTGCTTAGCTGCCAAGATAAGACAGGATCCAATGCCTTCAGGGTAAGAAACAATAGAAATACTGTAGGAAGTTAAACAAGCAGGATAAGGTATTTCCACAGGCACAGGACATCAACCCGATGCACAAAATGAAGGCAATGGAAGAAAATTAAGGGAGCTTTCTTAAAACTAGTACCCTCCCAATATGTTGGACTAGTCTCATCATCCCTAGCTAGCCATGTATTTATTTATTGACTTTATATTCCACCTTTGTCCCACGATGGGATACAAGGCGGCTTATGATAATTTTTAAAATATTGAGCTTTAACATATCTGTGTGGTGCCAAGTGAAGGAAAGCTAGCTTGATGTGGTGATACAGCCTGTGGCTTGGAAGGGCAGCTATGAAGGAAGATCCTCAAGTGTAAAAAATATATCACTGAATACCAAAATCAAGAATCATCCAAGTACTGTAATACTGTTTCCAGTTTCTATGTGTGGTTGTGAAAGCTGGACAGTGAAGAAAACTGGTAAGAAAAAGATCAACTCATTTGAAATGTGGTGCCTGGGGAGACCTCTACAAATTATTACAGACTGCCAAAATAAGTGGGTCTGAGAACAAACCAAGGCTAAATTCTTACTAGAAGCCAAAACAACAAAACTGAGGATGTTGAACCTTGGATGTATCGTGAGACAATGCAACTCAATGGAAGGGATGAGAATGCTCAGCAAGGTGGGAACCAAAAGGACGAAACGGAAACGACTAAACTGAGGCTCTTGCGTTTTGGGCATACCATGAGATAACAGGACTCACTGGAAAATATGATGATAAGTAAAGCACTAGGAAAAGAGAAAGTTGATAGACTCAATCAAGAAAGCCAAAGCCCTGCGTTTGCAAGACCTGAGCAGGGCTGTTGATAACAGGAGATCTCTTATTCATAGGGTTGCCATGGGTCAAAGCCAACTTGACAGGGCATAACAGCAATAAGTAGTATGATTATGAAACTACTGAATGCCTTTAGCAAAGGGGTTTAAAAAGTCTTAAATGCAGGGAAAATATGCTCATTCTTTCCCAACTCACTTTAGTAAATCAAGCCCTGGTAAAGGGTGACCAAGACAAGGCCAGGAAAATGCCTAGATAGATGTTCTGGAAAGCATCCAAATTGCTCTGAACTCCATGAAAGTAAGGGAAAATGTGATATATACATAAAATATGTATACTTTTTATACACACTGAGAGCTCTCGATGTGTAGAAAATGCTTAGAGGGACCAGAAACTGCCTGCAAACTGGGCTTTCCTTTTGAAGGGCCTGTTGCTATTCTTCTTGTTGTTGTGTGCCTTCAAGTCACTTCTGACTTATGATAACCACATCATGAGGTTTATTTGGCAAGTTTCTTAAGAAGGGGTTTGTCATTACCAACTTCTCTCAAAATTCTCCACAAACAAGAGCAAAGATCAGATATCTTTGTCATCATCTAAAGATACTTACAGAAGGGAGGAGGGGATAGAAAGGGGGAAACATCTAAAGCAATGGATCCCAAACATTGGTCCTCCAGATGTTTTGAATTCCAGCTCCCAGAATTGCTTACTGTTGGCCAAGCTGGCTGGGGCTTCTGGGAATTAAAGTCCAAAACACCTGGAGGACCAGAGCAAAACAGAAGAGAGAAAGGGAAAACTATCTAAAGCAAAAGCAAACAATAGGAAGAATACACACACACACTTACTATAAGAACTGTTTATGTGGAACAGACTGCCTCGGAGGGTGGTGGACTCTCCATCTTTGGAGGCTGAGGTTGGATGAGCATATTTCAGAAATGTGTTAGTTGTGCATTTCTGCACACTCAGGGTTGCAATACCATAAAATTCTATGATTCTCTTCCCAATGCAACCCAGTGAAGGGCCTGGAATATAATCATTTCAGTGGTGTTCCTTCCTGGCAGATTTTTTGTATACAAAAAAAAAATGATCAGGTTCATATTTTTCAACAGAAATATCCATTTTGCATCGCTCAAGACTGGTAAGAGAATGAAGCATAAGATGCCTCAGGATGGAAGGCTGATGAAGAAATATCACAACTCAACAACGGAATGGTATGGAAGGACAATTCCAGTGAGGAACACAACAGAAGTGTTAACTGATAGATATTTGATATCTGTTTAATATATTTATATAGATATTTAATACATTTAATGTTTTAAATGGTTTAAATGGATTTTACATATAAGATCCCAGGATACAGGGCAGGATTCAAATATGTTAATTAAAATATAATAAAATGTATTAAAATCCCTAATTCCTGACCCCACATGACAGCAGCAAATACAACCCATCCTGCCATCTTTCACAAAACCTCAGTCTTGAAAAAAAAATCCTTTTGCAAACATTTATCCTGAACAGAGCCTTTCTACACTGCCTTCAGAGCTTTAAGGACATGAATGAAGACAGACTTCTTTATCCTGGAAGATGAGCTAGTCACAAATAAAACCAAAAAACCACTCAGCACATCTAGTTATCATCCACACACCCCCGCCATCCCCGCCTGTCCAGTTACTGACAGTTCAAGAGAGCGACACAAGCCGTATGTATCTTACCACGTTTGTTTATTGACTTACGGCATTATTAACATGTTCAAATTAGATTTGCCATTTGAAAACCAGTAATTATATTCCTTCCATTCCCCTTGGCCAGGTTTCCTCTTGAGCTAATCTAAAGGGCACCCAAACTATCCAGTGTTAATTCTGCAAGATGGAGGTCAGGGGATTCTGTGGGCTCTTTTCAAACGCATTGCCATCAGAACAAAATGGTACACACGATTCCACTTTAATCGCCCACAGCTGTCTTTGCATCTTCTGAGAAATGACATGCTCACTGCATTTGCTTCTCAGGTTACTGTGGCTCCAAAGTTTTCTTATGGAAGCAAAACTGCCGCAGCTAAGCTGGTTCTCCTTTTACTCTTCTGAATCTGAAGTGCCTCCCCAACCATAAACACTAATGGTAATACATTGGCAATTCTCTCCTGGGGACTTTTTTTACTCACTATAGGTGACCAGACAAAGGGCTATATAGGAGCTGTGACCAGTTTACAAACCAATGAAGTTTGAGTGTTGGACTAGGACTCTGGAGACCAGGATTCAAATCTCCACTCAGCCATGGAAGCCCACTTGGGCAGCATGGCATAGCGTAGTGGTTTGAGTGTTGCACAATGACTCTGAAGACCAGGGTTCGAATCCCCGCTCATCTGTGGAAGCCCACTTGGGCAGCACAGTTCTGGGTGCCACAATTCAGAAAGGACATTGAGAAACTGGAGCTTGTCCAAAGGAGGGCAACTAAAATGGTGAAGGGGCTGGAAACCATGCCCTACGATGAATGACTTAGGGAGCTGGGTATGTTTAGCCTGGAGAAAAGAAGGTTAAGAGGTGATATGATAGCCCTATTTAAATATTTGAAGGGATGTCATCTTGAGGAGGAAGCAAGCTTATTTTCTGCTGCTCAAGAGACTAGGACCCAGAACAATGGATGCAAGCTCCAGGAAAAGAGATTCCACCTTAACATTAGGAGGAACTTCCTGACAGTAAGGGCTGTTCGACAGTGGAACAAACTCCTTCCTCGGAGTGTATTGGAGTCTCCTTCTTTGGAGGTCTTTAAGCAGAGGCTGGATGGCCATCTGTCGGGGGTGCTTTGATTGAGAGTTCCTGCATGGCAGAATGGGGTTGGACTGGATGGCCCTTGTGGCCTCTTCCAACTCTACAATTCTATGGTTCTATGATTCAAGGAGAGTATAATGGTTTGAGTGTTGGACTACGACCCTGGAGACCAGGGTTGAAATCCCAGCTTGGCCATGGAAACCCACTGGGTGACTTTGGGCAAGTCACATTCTCTCAGTCTCAGACGACAGCAATGGCAAATCCCCTCTGAATACATCTTACCAAGAAACATGGGTGCATCTACACTGTAGAAAAAATGTATTTTGACACCACTTTAACTGCTTTGGCTCCATCCTACAGAAATCTAGGATTTGCAGTTTTGTGAGGCACCCACACACTTTCGCAGAGAAGGCTAAAAATGGTGTCAAACTACATACCCCAGAGATTCATAGTACAGAGCTATACCACTTAAAGTGGTATCAAACTGCATTACTTCTACAGTGTAGATGTATCCTACCAACAGGGTTGCCATAAGTTAAAGTTGCCATAAGTCAGAGTCAACTTGAAGGCACACATGCCAGCTGAAGACACAACAGAATAGAATAAATAATAAATTAATAAATCAATAAAATACCACTAGCTCTGTAAGGTGCACAGAGCAACTCAATCCATACAGTTCTGCACTGGATGTAAAAGGGAAAGCTTTGGGTCCAAAATCTGCTCATTCAGCAACATTAGTCTTACTTAGAACAGACTTACTGAAATCAATGCAGCTTTGTTCCAGCTAACAAGTCCCATTTATTTCAAGTCCCATTTCCTCCATTCTAGATTCAACAAAAGTTTATCCCCAGCTATTCAATACTGTTTCCTCAAAGGAACCAATCAATCAATATGGAACAGTCGAAGGCCTCAACTGAGTCTAAAATGGGCTACTGGGGCTTTTGCTGGTTTTATTTTATTTTTTGTATATTGTATGGTGTTGTTTTTAACTATTGTACGCATACTGTAATTTATGTAAACCGCCCTGATCTATGGAAGGTGCGGTATATAAATAAAAACTTTATTTATTATTATTATTATTAATATTGTTCAGGTATGAACTTTAAGTGGAAGCTCTCTGATGCCTGTCAGCTGATTTATATTATTGCATGTATTATTTGATCTACTTTTTATATATGATGTTTTATTCGTACTGACTTTATAATGGTTGCAAGCTGTCTTGCTCCAAAACAATTAGCCAGACTAAACCTTTGAAAGTAGTAAAGGGCTGTTGCATTAATTCTGCAGAATATATTTATCCAACTTAAGTCTATCTATACTACTATAGAAGTGTGTTCATGAATATGGAAGTTCCATTTAAAATTATAGCTAACATAATCTTGCTCTGTGTGTTTTACAATACAATTTGACTCAAAGAAGTTGTTGTTGTTGTGTGCCTTCAAGTCATTTCCAACTTATGATGACCCTAAGGCAAACCTATCATACAGCTTTCTTGGCAAGTTACTTCAGACGGGGGTTTGTCTTTGCCACTGTCATCCTCTGAGGCTGAGAGAGTGTGACTTGCCCAGAATCACTTAGTTTCCATTGCAAAGACAGGATTCATACTCTGGTCTCCCACTGTCTTAGTCCAACATTCAAACCACTATACCATGCTAGCCTTTCAATATGTTTTGAAAGCACAGTTTTTAAGATAAAATGCATTGGGAAGTGAATACCTCAGGAAGCAAAACATTTTATAATTATAGCAGTAGTATAGGTGTAATTTTAATGTTCTTCAAGGGAACCTGACCCTGCTAGGGAAATTTCTCAGGGTGCACCTACACAGTAGAAAGGATGCGGTTTGACATTAACTTCCATGGCTCCATCCTAAGGAATCCCGGAATTTGAAGTTCTACAAGTCACCGGCACTTTTTGGCAGAGAAGGTTAAAGACCTTGTAAAACTACAAATCCCAGGATTCCATAGGACAGAGCTACAGCACTTAAAGTGGTGTCAATCTGTATTATTTCTATAATGGAGATGCACCCTTATGTAGCCATCCCTTCCGTCTGAGATCAGAACAAGGCACTGCTGACATTTTCAAGCCCCGCTTCACAATCATAGGGGCTAGGAAATTTTCTTTTTTAAAGAAAAGCGGCTGAAATTTTGGAGGTCTTGTTATATTTATGCCAGCATTAACATTCTATTATCCTCAACGGCGATCTCATGGAATGATGCTACTGGTAGCTTCACTGAATTAGGGAAGCAGTGTGCTGTAGTGGTTAGAAGTGATTGTGGTTTAAATCCTCCCTTTCCCTGGGATGCTGCACTCACTGGCCTTGGTCACTGCCCCAATTTAACCTACCTCACAAGGTTGGTATGACAATAGAATGGGAGGGTTGTTGTTGTTGTGTGCCTCCAAGTTATTTTTTACTTATGGCAATCCTACGCAATCATGGGATTTTCATGGGAAGATTTGTTCAGTGGAGGTTTGCCAATGCCATTCTCTGAGGATGAGAGAGTGTGACTTGCACAAGGTCATCCAATGGGTTTTTCTGCTCAAGTGGGAGATCAAGCTCTGATCTCCAGAGTCATAGTCCAACATTCAAACCAGTACACCACACATATACCTCCGTGGCGTAGTGGTTTGAGCATCGGGCTATGATTCTGGAGACCAGGGTTCAAATCCCCACTGGGTCATGAAGCTCACTGGGAGACCTTGGGGAAGTCACACCCCCTCAGCCTCATGGGAAAGCAAAGAAAAACCTCCTCTGAACAAATTTTGCCAAGAAAATCTCATGATAGCTTCACCTTAGAGCTGCCATAAGTCAGAAACAACTTGAAGGCATGCAACAACAAGCACAGGTTACATACCATATGTCTCCTTCTCAAAGAGCATGTCCAGAGAAGGGCAACCAAAGAGTCTGGAAACCATTCCCTATGAGGAAACTGGGCTGGGTATGTTTAGCCTGGAGAAGAGAAGGTTAGGCAGTGATATGGGGTTGGACTGGATATCCCTTGGGATTCCTTCCAACGCTTATGATTCTATGGCGGGTTACAGACCGCCTCTTTGAGGCGGGCTGCACCTGCCCCTTTCCCCGCCGGATTGGGGCCTGAGCTGCCAGAACGGCAGCCGCTGAGGCCCCGATCCACTGCTTTTGAGGCTGCCGGGAAGCAGCAAAACGCTGCTTCCCCGCAGCCTGAAAAGGGGTGTCCTTGGGCTTGAGCCCCAAGACACCCCGTGGGGCTTGGAGGGGGAGAAAGGGGCTGCTTGGCCCTTTCTCCCTTGCTTCGCTGGGTGCACCATCTGAAGGCTGCGCCAGCGAAGCAAAGCGGCGCGGGTTACCAGGAAGGAGCTCGCGAACGGAGCTCCTTCTGTGCCGCGGAAAGGGCGCCCTAGGCGCCCTGTGCGGATTGAGACGCACGTCCGGACGCCGCCCGTAGAGGCACGCAGCCGTCACGTCCTCACGGCGGCGGCCTTATGAAGGGCCGCCGCCGTTTAGTCATGACGAGCATGCACTAGGGTTAGGGCAGTGCGGAAGCCTATGCGTGCTCATCACGCACTAAAGTGCCGGTGTGTAACCAGCCTAAGAAAATAAAATAAAGGAACCATTTTGCACCCATATATATGCTGTATTTTACCGAATCATAGTCACAAACAAGCCTAAGGCATATACGCCAGGGCTAAAAGGAAAAGAAGAAGTCAATGAACAATATGTATTTCTCTGCAGCTGCCTGTCTTCACTTTTAAGGATCTAATCCACAGAGACTCCACAGCTGTTATCACTTCCAGTTAATCCAGATCATGACAGATAATAATGCATAACTTGCAAACGAACAAATCTGACCATGCTGAGTAAGATTTATTTTTTACCCCCACATAAAATGTGCCCTACATAGAGCAAGGACATTCCACAAGGGATTTCCTCTACCTTATTTTTTCCATTCAGCAAACAGCAGGGCAGGCTGGCACGGTGCCCACTGGAGTAACACAGAGACTTGCGTGGGGTGCTTTCAGGCAGGGAACCCGCCATGTGGAAGTCATTTTAAAACACACACACACAACACAAAGTTGTTTCCTCCCTTGGAAGCTTACATCAAGGTTTGTAGAATAATCATCGATCATCGGTATCATCGCCAACTTGAGAGAGCAGCTTAAATTGCATCCAGAATTTGGAGAAAGCTCTAAAGCACTGAAACCTAGCCTTCCAGGTATTTTGGACTTCCAACTTCCAGAACCCCAGACTTTTGGCCCGATGGCTGAGGCTTCTGTGAGCTGAAGTCGAAAACACCTGGAAGGCCAGAGTTTGGAAATCACTGCTTTAAAGTCTTCCACAGAGCTAGATATCCATTATGAGAAAGCAAAGGGGTTCCCCCCCTCAATTGAGCATTACTTATTAACTTCTATTGCACTATCTTGCAACACTGGATCCAAGGTGACTCAAAACATAGATTAAAATAGAATAAAGATTTTACAAATTAATAATAAAGTAGGCCCTCCTACTTTAGAGGCACAGGACTCCTTGAAAGTGGAGAAAACACAGATTTTTAAAAAACTACTTTTTAACCTGGGAGGCCACCTCTCTAGGAACCTCAGGTCCTCCAGCACACTCATTGTCAGCATGGCCAAGGGTTGACCACATAATCATACTGGAGGACCTACAAATGCCTAGAGAAGTGTTTTTTCTAATAATCTCCAGATCAGTGGTTCTCAAATTTGGTAATGCAGATGTTTTGTGACTTCAGCTCCCAGAAACCCCACCAACCTGACAATATGGTTAAGGATTCTGGAAGGTAAGGTCCAAAACATCTGGAGGACCAAAGTTTGGGGACCACTGCTCTAGATCCAAAAGCTCAGCTCTATGGTCAATTTCCAGCAGAATCTCTCTGGGGGACCTAGGAATTCATAGCGAGAACATATTAAATCCGCAAATAATCAAAACCACCAAAGTCAAAGCTGGAAATGTGGACAGCCAACTGTAGTAAAAAACGGTTCTGTTTCAATTATTCTGTTAAAAACAGAATTAATCTGAAACAATTTTAAAGCATCTGAAGCCTGACAAAGTGGTCACTAGACAACAGCCTGTCTAAGTAAGAAGGGCTTTGCTTGCCAAAAAAAGAACAGCTTAATCTCCTGTGTCAAGGAGTTCCACAGATTGGGAGCAGCCACCAAGAAGACTGCCATATATTCTCTATTGCTGTCTGCCAAACACGAACATCAGTGTCCTACGGCACCTTAAAAGTCTACTGAATTTGTTATATCTTGAGCTTTAATAGATTTCCGTTGTACATATGGGAGGGGTAATAAGCTACTGGGAGTGGCAGAGATGAGATAAGACGGGTGGGTGGGGTGAAAGTAGTTTGCTCCACAAGTTGAACATTACCAAAGAAATTCGACATTATCAAATTAAGAGCTGGAGGGAAAGGAAGGAGTCCACAGGTAACTTTTCTTCCTATGAATGACATAGGTTCTTTGCAATGTTCCTGGACTGTTTGAATATTGAGACACAATTCTTTATACAGTTGGTCCTCCATATCCACTGATTCCTTGTCCACAGATTCAACTATCTGTGGTGTGAAAAGATTTTTTAAAATGATAGATTCCCAAAGTCATATCTTGATTTTTGCCATTTTATGTAATCATTATACCATGCCACTATATTTAATGGGACTTGAACATCCACAGATTTTGATATTCACAGGAGGATCATGGAATCAAACCCCAGCTGATACCAAGGACCCACAGTAATATCAAATTTAAGGTTTGGCCACCAAGAGAAAGAATTGGGGAAGGGACTCTCTTACCCTTATCAGGTCCAAAAAGATAGGTCCACAAACATGCAAGAATGGGGGAAAAACAGATATTTGAGGGCAATGATTGGCTCTCTGGGGCAAAAATGTCAGCATCTCCCCTAACTTTGGGAGTGGAGGGAAGATGCAGAGATGCTTAGGGGCCATATGCAACCCATGGACTTCCTGAAAAACCCTGAAATCCTAGACTGCCTCTGCTAGTCCTAATTGACTAAAATGGGTTAGAGCCAGTGGTTCCCAAACTTTGGTAATCCAGGCATTTCAAACTTCAACTCCCAGAAGCAATAGCCAGCTTGCTCAACAGTCAAGAATTCTGGGAGCTGAAATCCAAAACATCTGGGGGACCAAAATTTGGGAATCACTGTTCAAGACTGACTCAGTCCAGGGCCAATAATATTTATTTCTCACCTCTCTCCATGGATCAAGACCAGGGAACAAGAACAAATCAAGAATGCACAACATAATTAAAACACATTAATTAAAACACGCCACAGTTTAAAAGGACAGATAAAACATACCCATTTTACAGCAATCCACATTTAAAATTCATCATCTAAATTCAGTTTAAAAATCATCTGGATAGGTCTGCTGGAAGAGACTGGTCTTCAAGACTGTTTTAAATTTGGACAGCATGTCCAGTGTCTGTATTTGGGATGTCATTCCACAGTCTAGAGGAGGCTGAAGCGAAAGTGCTATGTCCCCCAAGGTGCTTCTTTTCTAAGTAAGGAAAGCCACACATATTCCAGGTTTCCCTAACTTTCCCCAAAAATCGCAAAGAAAAGAAGGGGAGACAATTATTCACCATGGCATCACGCTTTGGTAAAAAAGGAGATGTGGGTTGGCAGGAGTCACCATGCAAATCTTTATGACATACAGTTCCAGCTTTATCCACCCAAAAGCAAGCTGGGTTGGGGGCTGCTCCTTTAGACTTTTATTCAGCCATTTATATTCCATTTATACAGTCGGTCCTCCACATTTGTGTCTCTGACAATAATGTTGGGAAAGGACATCAAGGAGGGAATTAAAAAAAGAGGAAGAGCCCATGTTAGATGGATGGACTCCATTAAGGAGGTCATGGGAATGGATCTGCAGAAATTGGGAAGAGTAGTGGCGGATAGGGGGTCTTGGAGATGTCTCATCCACAGGGTCGCCATTAATTGAGATCCACTCAAAGGTGGCCAACAACAACAAAGACAAACCTATCACAGAGTTTTCTGGATAAGATTTATTCAGAGGGGATTTGCCTTTGCTTTCCTTTGAGGCTGAGAGAGTGAGGATTTGAAGCCTAATCTCCAGAGATGTAGCCCAACACACAAACCACTATACCACATATGCAGGGAGAAATTTGGACAGCTAAAGGAGACGACCGCTCAAACCTAGTTCTTCTTGTGAAACAATGAGACTTTTGAAAAACCATAGGGGATGCTCCTATCTCCACCATAGGTTCCATTTCTTAATAAATCCAGGTCCAATACAGTAACTTTAGTACTTGTGATTATTGGCTCTTGCATGGAATACCACAGGATGAGTCCCCCTTATCCATAATTCTGAAATCCAAAATACTCCAGAATCCAAAACTGTCCACATGGGTGGCTGAGATAGTGACACCTTTGCTTTCTGACTTTTCCATGAACACAAGTTTTGTTTCAGGCACAAAATTATTTAAAATATCATGTAATAATATTACATATCTCAATACTCAAGGTAGGGTTGAACATATTAAAATACAGAATACAATTAAAAACAACAACAAATAAAACCAGCAATTAAAATACAATACTATAAAACCATTAAAATACACATAATACATTCTTTATAATATACCAATTAAAAAGTCATGCCTTAAAAATGACTGGCTATGCCTGCCAGAAGAAATACGTCTTTAATGCTGTTTTAAAAGCAGTGAGCATTTTCAAATGTCTTATCTCTTCCATCAGGTCATTCCACAGCCCAATTTTATGTATAAAATAATTATCAGGTTATATGTATAAAGGTTATACAAAACATACAAGTTTCATGTTTAGACTTGGATTCCAGCTCCAAGATCTCATTACATATATGTCAATAGTCCAAATCCAAAACACTTCTGGTCCCAACCATTAGGATAAGGGATACTCATCCTATACTGATTATCAAGATGCCATCTTTCCTTTAAAAAAAATTAATTAATTAATTCTTCTATTCCTCACTGATGCAAAGATCTATTAGAGACTGTAATGGAAAAATCACTGACCAATGAAGAAGAAAGTATTCCATATTTAACCACTGCTCCTGCTTATGATTTCCAAAACTTCAGAGTGAATCATTTTCCATTGATGACAGTTAAAGTACCATGCTATAATACAAGTTTAGTGTTCCCTACAAGCTGTAGTTTGCTTTTTGCTTTTCCCATTAACGTGAAATGCAGATTAACTTTTGCAAAGGATTTATCAATGAACATGGCCAAGAGAAAAGACTCTGTTCCTTACAAATTGAGTTTAGGAGAGAGGGAGAAGGAAGGTATTCAAGCAGACACACAGACTATGCCTAAATAGAGTGGTCCCTCCCCATTCTCTAGGGTTAGGAAAAATGGTAAAAACAAAAAAACACTATTCTTTTTACCTGAGAGAGCACTTCTCTAGGAAACTCCAGGTCCTCCAGTGTGATTCTATGGTCAACATCTGCCAGAGGTTGATAAACAAATCATGCTGGAGGACCTACAAATGCCTAGAGAAGTGTTTTCTTTAGGAACTTTTGGGTTCTCCAACACAATTCAATGGTCATTTTCTGGCAGAATTGCACCTAGAGGAGCTAGAGATTCCTAGAGAGAACCTATGAATCAAAACCACAAATAATCCAATCCGCGAATGTCAAAGCCGCAAATGTGGAGGGCCAACAGTAAAATGTTTCACATGAGAATGAGGTCTTAGGTACCTGTGTTTCAGAAAAAGAGAACAACCATCACCTTTCTAAAGCGATGGTTCTCAAACAGACCCCCACTGGGAGCATAAGAATTGCTCAAAGCGGGTACCAGACTTGGAGGCTCTGAACACTCCTCTCCTTCATTTCCCAAACTTTGTTATGCATAAAATGTACACATGCATTGAGTTCAATATTGAATTTACATAAATAAAGCTGTTCTAATTTGAACAATGTTATTTCCTTATAAAATGTAAAAATTTGAATATACAGTGGAACCTTGGTATCCGTTCCGGAACCTCCAGGGATACCAAAATCCACGAATGCGCAAACCCGTGTTGTCCCCAATGGCAGTGCATGAATGTGACTATGCACCATTTCAGACTACAAGACTTCAGGTGAAATCCCGCTGTCTCTAATGGCAGCGCAGCTGTGTGCACAAGCCACCACTGGGGATAACGGGGGCTGTCACTAATGATGGCGCAGCTATGTGCACCCACCACCATTGGGAACAATGCAGACTTGCCATCTGCTGATGCGCAGGTCTACTGGCTATGCTATAAGCCCTGGCTTGAATCTAATCATGTTTGGAGTAGAACCTCTGAAATCAATGGGATTTAACTCATTCTCATAGATAACTACCTCTGGATCTATCCCCTTGCTTAAGTACACGCTATATTAAAGCAATGAAGATTTCTAGAAAGATCTGCTCAGAATTTCAATAAAAACAGGGGCTTGACTGATCTTATTTCCACCTCCAAACTTACCTTTCTAACTCACAGATTCTGTGTCTTTACAGTGGACAACCACATAACGCTTGTGCATGATAAAAAGCTAGTTAAAAATTGTGTATTCAGCTTTATCTTTCTTCTTTTGGCAACCTATTGGTTCTTTCCTCCACCAGCCTCAACACAAATAAAAAGTCATTTTGCTTGTGACCTCTGGACAAAGGCAGGCAGTTTTCACCTCCAATCTCACCTTTCTAACTCACAGAAGCTGTGACTTTACAGTGGACAACGGCATAGCACTTGGGCATGATAAAAGGCTGCTTCAAATAGTGAATTCAGCTTTATCTTACTTCTTTTGGTAATCTATTGGTTCTTTCCTCCACCAACCTGAATGCACACACAAAAGTCATTTTGCTTGTGACCTCTGGACAAAGGCAGGGGGAATGACACCAATCTCCCATTCACTTGTTGCACCAAACAAACAGTGATGATCAGGCAGGAGATAGATGAAGGAAATCCCAGCTGATCACCTGAAAAGCATACAAAACCCAACAAGGAAAACAGCGAGAGAGATTCATGGCTGTCAACAGTAGAGTTTGACCCACAAGTGACTGACTCATTTATAAGAACCAGCAGGAGCTGGCAGTAATGTCTATGGGAGTGTACAGGAACAGCGTAATGAAATCAGGACTGCGGATTTTGTAGACATGAGTAGGAATTGCTATGACTCAGTACAATCGTTTCCTCTCTTAGACATTTATCACACCAACCTGAGACCAAGTCTGGTGTTGACAGCAAGCATAACTTACTGTGGAAAGAGACCGGGAAGCAATAGCAATGGGGTACGGGAGAGACAAATGCAGGCTATCCTATGTGTACATGGGCTCATTCCTGCAGCGTGCACCCGAACCCCATTATGCTTCTTCCAAGACGTGGGAGAAATCTTTCCAGTGTGGCTTCCAGTGTATGACACAGACGCACTGTATTTATAAACTATCATGGAAAAAGGAGCTTGAACAAGGGTCTACTGTGCTTCTGTCAATGGATCATCAGTCAACAGGCTTTCTTAAGATTTGCAAGTCAGCTCTTACTCCTTCATCCCAGAGGCTATCTTGAAGAGTTCAGGTAGCATCACCAGGGTCATTCTATCTATCCTCCTGTGTTATTTATGGCAGCTCCAAAGTGGCTCACTGTATCCCCAACAGCCTACTACATGTTGCTTGGGACCAGAAGTGTTTGGATTTCAAAGTTTGGAATATTTTCACACATGTAATGAAAAATCTTGGAGATGGGACCCAAGTCTAAACATAAAATTCATTTATGTTTCATAGACACCTTATACACATAGCCTGAAGAAAGGTTTATACAGTTGCCCCTCCGTTTTTATGGACTTTGAATCTGCACCCTCGTCTGTTAGTGGGTAGCAAACAGAAGGGGACTAAATAGGGTGCGCACCACCATTCAAACCAATGGGGCTAGAATATTGGTTATTTTTGTTTTGATGGAGGGGTCCGGAACGGATCCCCTGCAAAAACGGAGGGGCTACTGTACACAGTAGTTTTAATGATTTAGTACAGTGGACTCTCTACATTCACCAGCATTAGGGAGTGCAGGAAACCTGTGAAAAGTAGGAAAAATACAAATATTAAAATACTGTTTAGTTTTGCTTTTTACTTGAAAGAACACTTCTCTAGGAATCTCTAAGTCCTCCAGTGCAACTCTATGGTGAACATCAGTCGGAAGTTGATCACAGAATTGCACTGAAGGGCCTACAAATGCCGAGAAAAGTCCTCCAGCATGACTATGATCAACTTCCTGCAGATTCATGCTGGAGGACCTAGAGATTCCTAGAGAGGGTGTTATCAATTAAATAATGAAATCCACAAAAGTAAAAGCCACAAATGTGGAGGGCCGACTGTGCATGAAACAAAGTTTGTGTACACTGGGGGAAAAAGGCCTCACTATCTCAGCCACCTATGTGGACAACTTTGGATTTTGGAACACTTTGATTTCAGAATTCCTGATAAGGGAGACTCTACCTGTACTTGCCAACCCTACAGACTTCCACTGCCTTTATTTTCCATTTATCCCTGTTTGCCTTCCTTGCATCACCTTCCCTTTCACACCTAACCTCTTGTGGCCCCTCAAATCAGCTCTTTCCCCAATACATCCAGGCCATGAGCAGCTTCCCTCCCAGGCTGCTTCACTGGGCAGAAGTGATGCCTTGTAGGCATATGGCTGGAAAAGAGCTTGCCTCCTCTTCCTACTTTGGATTTTCAGTCTTGCCAAGGTCAGCAATGCTTGCATCTTCCCAAGGCACTGATGCCTCATCCCCAGAGGTCACTGCACCAGGAATGTGCTGTCAGGATGAAGTACAGCAAGTGCTTGCTTCAGCAATAGACTACGGTTTGCAATGTTGAGTCGACATTAAACATCCACTTCCCAATCCACAATAAATTCTGCAACGGAGCTGGGGTCCTTGGTCCTATATTGCAAGCGCCAGATTCCAAGCATCCACTCAGCCAAGAGTTCTGACTTCACCTTGACTTTATCAGGGCACCTCCAAGGGAGAAAAGGAAAGATGAACCTGGAGCTTGAGTACAGAGTGTCTGTAATGAAAACTAATGGTATAAAAGGGGAAAGGGGGGAAATACAGATTAAGCATTAAAATCCTTTTGTGTACATAGTATTTCCAGGATTCCAGTGGGAGAAAAGTTTGTGGAAGGACAAAAATCCAACTGCAAAAATCTGAATTATAGCGTTGCCACGCCCCCCTCCCAAGCCCCAGAGCCTTTAAACCACAGGTATTCAACTTTCCTCATCCCTCAGGCTTTAGCACAGAGAGGAATTCTAGACCTAGTGACAAGTCTCTCAAAAGTATATAGAGAAGGACCTCATAAAAACCTTACAGCACTACTTTTAAACTCAGATCTCCTGTACTCAGAGGAGCAAGCACACAAAACTAGCACCCTAACTCTAACCGCCTGCCTGTAAAATAAGATCTCATAATTGGATCCCAATGTGCTTTAAAGGTGTATTCAAACTGCCTGGTGCAATTCTTTTCCTTATCCTTAATGCTCCTGCTTCCAGAATGCCTTTAGCCCAAGATCATGAAATTCCCAAAAGGTTATATATATATAATAAATCCCAGCTGCCCAAAGCATACACTGGAGGCTTCATTTGCCAAAATATTTCTGTATCTCAGAGACACTTTACAAAGTTCTTTTTTAATAAAAAATAAAGATTGCCATCAGAAATAAAGAATCTCCATAAAGAGTCCCCAAATACAACTCTTTCTCTCTCCATAAAGACTCCCCAAATACAACTAACATGGTTTCCTGAGCTCACGACATGCGTATAAGATCTTAAAATGAATGACAAGAGACACAGGAAAGCAGTGTTTCCAGAATGAGGAGAAAGCATGGCTCACCGACATCACCACTCCCAAAAGTATAATGCAGACACACATAGAAAATAACTACGAGCTCCTACTGAAGCCTCAGCATCAGCCATAGCTACGAGGAGGATGTCTGCCTGTCATTACCAAGAGCAGATAGACACCGAAATGCAGACACACAAACGCCCCCGTCGGCCTTTTCATCATATGAACTTGACACAGACATTTGTGTGTGTATGTGTGTCCAAGATTCAGGTGCAAAGTCAACACTTCCTACACTGAAGTCATTTAGATCTACACCCCTTCAAAGGCATGCTTTGGATAGGGCTGCATGGCTGAAGCATGCCTGCACATACACACCCCCTTGCATACACACTTTGCTTCACTTTGCAAATGCTCCACAGACAGGGTGAGAGCCAGCAATGGTTTGAGTGTTGGATTGTGACCCTGGAGACCAAGGTTCGGTTCCCGGCTAGGCCACGAACCCCACTGGGTGACCTTGGGTGAGTCACACTCTCTCAGCCTCAGGGGAAGACAATGGCAAACAACAAATCTTGACAAGAAAAACCCAGGATAGGTTTGCCTTAGGGTCACCACAAATTGGAAACGACTTGAAGGCACACCACCACAACCACCATTGACAGAGCTTGCATACACATGCAGAGCATCCACCACACCCCCTTGAAATACACACTTTCCCAATTTCGCATTGCATTACGCACTTTGCAAATGCTCCACAGACACAGCTTGCCTGGGCAGTGCCTATTTATCAAGGGGCAGAGAGGGAGACACAGCCCCAAGAGCAAAGGGACCCTGGCACTGCCAAGAACAGACCTAGGGCACACTACACAACCTTTCCTGCAACAACCCAAAAGCGTGCAACAGCAGTCAATCATTTATAAATAAATGTATAATTTATTTATGAATCACGAAGGCCCCTTCAGCTAAAAAAAAAAGCATCTCTCTCTCTCTCACACACCCCAAAAATGCATTGGCAGAGGCACCAAGCTTGAACAGGTGGGTGGCTTTGTGGGATATTGTGTTGTATTGTATTGTAAAGTCCCTTTAACACTGTCAGCCACCTCCATCTAATCGGAGAGTATAAGGGTGTATCTATACTGTGGAAATAATGCAATTCGGTATCAGTTTAAGTGCTGCAGCTCCAGCCTATGGAATCCTGGGAGTTGTAGTCTTGCAAGGCTGGGATAAGTAACATATTATTATTATTATTATTATTATTATGACTACTTTCCAAAAGTATCTTTTTCCTGTCACACACACACATGCAGAAAGAGGAATAAAATCTCTATAGACACATGCAAGAAAAGAAAAAAAGTGCAGAGGAAAGTGCAAGAGAGAAATGCCCTGGAAGAAAATACATCATAATGGCAACAAAACCCTCCTCCTTGAAGGGCAGAGGCATGCCCCTTCCTTGCAAAGAGAGGGAGGCAAGGGTGCTGCACATGGCTCCAAAGGGGGACTTTAGGCCTAGCTGGAGAGATGGGACCCAGGGAGGCATCCTCCTCTGGCTCCCCATGTGCCCCACTCACTCACCAATCACCTCCTGCAGCTCATAGTCATCCTTGTCGATGGACCAAGGCAAGGAGCTGGAGTCTTCAGCAGCCATGGCTGCAAGAGCTGCCCCTCCTGAAGCCAAAGATGAGGCTTTGCAAAGCAAGGGAAGGGAGGAAAGGGAAGGAGGGCTGCCCAGCCACAAGAGCAGCAGCAGCAACTCCAACCTCCAGCTTGCACTCCTCCTCCTCTTCTACTAACAGGGGCCAAACTTAGCCTGGCTCTTCCCACCTGCCCATGCCCAGAAGCGCCGTGACGTCACACGCACGGCACGCGTTTTACGGAGAGGGGGCACGCAGCCGCCATCTTGAGTGCGTCCGTTAAAAAAAGCCATCCAACCCTTTCGCGGTCCTAAAAACACATCATGACTCATCCATGGATTCCTCTTTTTAATGCTTCAGCCCTTCCCCGTCTTAGAAGTGGTTCAATTTGCCTTCGACAGCCGGACTGTTCATAAGGGAGAGAGACATTGAAATTGAGGCGGCGGCGCCACACCCAAGATGGCGACCGACGCCTTTGCCATCCTCGGCTCGTTCCAAACGGGTGGTGAAAGGACCCGCCCCCTAAATGTTGATTGGAGGATAGGTGAGGGGGAAGCGGGTGTCCTGTATATGAGTGGATGACTTAGCTGTCAATCATGCCGTAGCCTAGTGGTGCTGACTGTCTGTGAGGGAAGCGGGATCAGATAAAGCGGGGATGGCTTTTGCGTGTATAATAAGAGTCTAGCTAAACTGTGGAAATAATGGAATTTGAAACCACTTTCAGTGCTGTAGCCCCAGCCTATGGAATCCTGGGAGATGTAGTTTTACTACTAGCCTTCCCTGCCCAAAAACAATGCCTCACAAAACTACAAACCCCAGGATTCCATAGCATTGAGCCATGGCAGTTAAAGTAGTGTCAAATTGCCTTATTTCTACAGTGCAGATGCACCCTTATTGCTCCATGCAGCAGCAGGGCTCTCTGAGTAGAGATGTGAAGGGGAAATTAGGGGGGGAGGGGGCATTTTTGTCCATTTTTTTAAAACAAAATTATTTTTGTAACAATATACAAAACAATGACATACGAAATAGCCACCAAATTTTGTATTCCAAATCTACACATATTTACAGTTGACTTCCCACTACGTTTGTCCAATTTGTATAATAAATCTTTGTCATTTAAATCTTATTTTCTTAGTTTCTTTTCTCCCTCATAAGACTAGAAATAGGGGTCCTCTAAGTCTGCAGCTACATTGCGGAGGCTCAGAATAGTAGTTACAACAAAATGTTTTTCGATGTAAAGTCGAAATACTTTTCTTCAGCGGTAGAAATCGCTGCCAAAAAGATGTAATGATGGCTGCCAACTTAAGACACTGTTAAACAGGATTAGATAAAATTAATAGAGGTTAAGAGTGTTAGATGCAAGTAGGGTGGCTATACATCACTTCCCATATCAGAGATACTGTACTGTACAGTTTTATCACACTGGGGCTATTTTCGGCGTTAAGCACATTTAAAACATCCCACAAATAAAGCGAAAATGGGCAGGCAATCGTGCAAATGATTTCATATTTAACTGTTAATTGTTCTGTGTTACAATATGTTCCCAGGGTTCTTAAGAGGCGTCTCAGTCCTACATAGGTTAAAGACAAGAGAACTGCATCATCTGCAGAATTCCCCGAATCCTTCAGCCATAGGGACCAGTGGGAGTTGCAGTGTTTAAAAAGTAACTTTTCCAACCTCTGGCCCAGCAGAGCCCCATTGTCAGGTCACATGATGGGGCAATGGTATAATTTGCAGTGTAACATACTTTATTATGCTAAGAAAGCCTGGCTTTTTCAATGCATATTAGATGTATCTGCGCATACATTATGAGTGTGCATTGGCCTCCAGTGTGGTATTGTATGGCAACTAACCAGCTAATACAGAGCTCATTTCTCTTCCTTTAAAGCCAAATGAGAACCTGCTGTCTTTCATCCTCCACCATCTAGTCTCCTGGTGCTCTTAGTATCACTAATTCACTGGGAAAGAAGCAGCACCGAGTGAATTTTTTCCTTCTCCGATACTCTCAAAGGTACAGAAAACCAGACTTGGGGCTGCCAGAACTTGGCTACCCTAGCCACGGGCTTCAAACAATGGCTGCGGTCATGCTTTACCAAACGAACAATGCCCTTCCTATTCCGCTCACAAAAAGCACAATTGAGCCTTGGCAAGCCAAAGGCCTCACCATGTCACTGCTGAAAATTTGCCCCCTGGGGGGTGGATATATTCAGGCTTTTCAGCAGACCCTTGATCTTTGTTCGTAGCCTAGCGAAGCCCACCAGGAGGTGTTGGGTATTGGCATTTGTTCTGCGCTTAACAAAACCACAAAATCCACTCCCGCCATCTCCAAGCCTGTCTTATTGCTCGGAGCTGCCAGGCACCCTGCTTTGGAGTCACTCCCCTTGCTCTTGATGTGGCTTCAGCCATCAACTCTCAGGGCAAGGTTTCTAAAACTGGAGCCAAAGCTGTGCATCCTCGCTGCCAAAGAGGTTTCCTGCACCAATTACTCCCTGTAATGCCGGAGCCCTTCAGACTGGCTGCTCATTCCATAATTCTCTCAGCCATGCCAGTTCATTTTTCCATTCCCTTTCTACTGGCATCTCCATCCAGCTCCCATTTTCATAAACTGCCCAAACAGCAGCGATGCATAAAACCATATATATAGCATTGTTTTGTGTGCATGCTTTACTCTGTTTGAGCTCGAGAATTTAAAAACATGTTTTTTCTTAGGAAGAAAGCCATAGTAGCAGCAAAACTGTTTGATTCTTCCTCTCTCTCTCTCTCTCTTTTTCAAGACATTAGGAGACTACTGCCAGCAGGCACTAGCACTATCAAGCATCTGATGGGGTTGCCACCATGGCACAGGCCCACTGCCAGTTCACACAGCCCCTTGATACCGCTACTGTCAGGGTTACAGTTCCCAGATCTGAGGGCCCGGACTTGAGACTCAGAGTCCAAATCCTCTTCTTCAGTCTTCAGGGCAAGAGGGAAGAATCTCAAGGCAAGAGCACTGTCTTGAAAAGTGCGTTCAACTTGGCCCTATTTATTTGAATGGCATACTTTGTATAACTATGGTTGATGCTTAATGTATCATCCTTGACTGCCAGCAGCTGCCCCTTGTACCATTCATTGCCAGGGTCTGCCTCCTATGGCAACACATGGGGTTGCCCCTAAGTCTCAGGTTCTGCTACTGATATCACAGGGCATGGTATAACCCTGATAACCCTACTGCTCTCCCTGAGCAAAGTGATCAGTGACTGCAGTTTTTTTGCTGTTGTGTGCCTTCAAGGCATTTCCAAGTTATGGTGACCCTAAGGCGACCCTATAATGGGGTTTTCTTGGCAGGATTTGTTTAGGGGAGGTTTGCCATTGCGTTCACCTGAAGCTGAGAGCTTGTGACTGCAGTAAGGAGAAGTAACATCTGTCATCCTTTCTTTGCTTTGCTCTTTCCCTCTCGATGACGGTGGATAGGGACCAGCCACAGTGGCAGAACGTAGACCAAGCTGGAGGAAGACTCCCTGCAAAATTGTGAAGGAAGATGCTTTCCTGCTTAGTCCAAAAGCTGCCTGTACCTAGTGTGATGGAGAAAACTAAAGGAACAAAGAGGAGGTAGGATTACTCAGGGTGGCCCCACTCCAAAGGCATGAGGAACAGAAAGGGCAAATTCATGTCCTTTCCTGAAGACTTAGGCAAAAGCAAACTGCTGCAGCCTCTCCAACTCTATGTTACATGGTCACACATGTCCCAATTTTCAGTGTATGCTACTGCCTGTCTGTAGCAGGAGCCAATGTTATACTCCGCTATTCCATTATGATATTCAAGTAAGCACACTTCACTCACTGGCCTAGAGTTTGGTTCATGGCAATCCCTGGTGCCTGCCCATCAGGCTGGACATCTTCATTTTATAAGGCAACAGATGGACAACCTGAGGCCCACTAGCTGTTGTTGGACTATAACATCATCAGCCCTAGACAGCACAGACAATTTTGATGGATGATGGGAGTTGCTAACTGCTGTATGGTTGCCAGATCAGGACTGTCTATGCCAGATCCTCAGATTTTAGTGCCAAAACCTGGACCTACAGACAGCTTCTTGTAATGTCACAGGAAGTGGGCCCTGATACTGCTAGAAGGCTGATACTACAAGAAGCAGCTCCTGGTGATACAATTAAGCATGATTGATTAAGCATCAGCCACAGTTGTACAAAGTAATAAAAAAAATCAAGCTAACAAGTGAAGAAAATACATATATAGTGGACCTTCCATATCAGTGAGGGTTCAGTTCTGGAATAGCTTGCAGATGCCAAAAAATATGGATAATCACCCTCAGTATTATTTAGTAGCAGCAATGTGAACATGAACACTTTAGCTTGTGCACGTTCATTTCACTACCATTGAATAATAAGGAGTGTGGCAATCCAGAGGTGGTTATATTAATTGATCTGAAGCCGCTGATGTGGAGGTTTTACTGTATACACCTTTCAAGGTAGTGTTCTTGCCATGAGATTCACAAGGAGATGCTCAGCCAGTGAAGAAGCAGCGGTGGTGGCTGCAAAGGGGATCCATCTCCTTCCCTCTGCTGCTCAGCACATAATAATAATAATAATAGTTTTTATTTATATATATCCCGCTTCTCCCTGTGGATCGAGGCGGGAGTACAGCAACAAATTTAAAATTACAGTTAATTAAAATACATTCTCATATCATAAAATCTTAAAAACACATCAATAACCCTATACAGGTACAATATCAACATCTAATTTCCCATACGTGCTCCAAATGAAGTGTCATCTTAAAGTTATTATAGCAGATCAGGGGAATAGGCTCGCCAAAAGGGATCCGTCTTGAGTGCCTTCTTGAAGGCATCTAAGGTGGTAATAAGACGGATCTCCTCCGGCAAGCCATTCCACAGATTGGGAGCCATGGTAAGGGAGATGGCACGGCTCCTGGCCTGTGGACAACTGGATTTGCTGAATCGGACTCAATCCAACTGTCCACATGGCCAAAAGAGCCAGAGGCAATCAAGGGTTTCCTGGTAACCCTAAGGTTTTCTCTGACTTTGTTTACTTCAAAACAAAGTTGGGTTAAGGTCTGAAAACCACAGATCCTCCCTGGAGCTAGCTGTAAATTGTGGAGACTGCCAGCACCAGCTTCAGGGTGAGTGCGGTATTTTTCACCAGTGTAGACAAGCCCTTAAATTGGTATTTTGCAAACAATTAGGTCTTTCAGCACAACTCTGTGGTCAACTTCTGCCAGAAGTGATTCATTTCAAAATGGTTCAATATTATCTGTGGATTTGTGTTTCCACAGTAAGTCCGGGAACGTATCCTCCATCGATATAGGGGTCATACTATACCTTTAATCTGAAATAATTTCAGTATGGGAATCAAAGGTATCTCTTCCTCCCTCCAGGCTTATTACCTTGCAGTTCTACCAACAGAGAGAATAAAATGCCATACAGTGTTTTATTTTTAGTTATTTGTGGGGTTTGGGGGCTATTTTATTTTCTCTGTCACTGCTTGGACACAGCTATACCAGCCACAATATAATCTTTCATTCACATCTCTGTCCTTTGAAGTCATATGACAGCTAATGGAAACGACCCAAGACATGACTGAGACAATTTTTCTGTCTCCATGTGGAGGTAAAACTATAATGATAGACGATTGACAACGTCCTGTCCTATAATTTAGCTCTTAGTATACAACACATTTGGCACTCTGCCTTGACAAGCTTAATGCTAAGACCCAGTCTTGGTAAGTAATATTTTTAAACATAGATGTATACATTTTAAAACACCGCTGCCCCATCTTTCTCTCAGGCACATGAAAAAATCATAATGGAAGCAGACCATCACAGATACAGCCAAGACATAAATTGGAAATTTGCACCAACATCAGGTATTTAACCTGTTTGCTCACTGGATGAGCCTCAAATCCAGTATTATAGACCTTAGAAATCAGAATGTGTGTGTGTGTGTGTGTGTGCGTGCGTGCATCTGCCCCCACACACAAACATGGAAAAGAGGGAATAATGCCAATAGAAAACTATATAATACAGCTGTAAAACAAATTATCTACATAGAATACAGAAAAATGCAATAAAGCAAATGTAGAAGTTGACAAAACAATATTAATCAAAAATCCAGAAGCTTGGAAAACAAGTAAGTTTTCAACTGAAAGCTAACATATTCAAATGTTTTAAATTATATAAACCAGGTGTTTTGAGCTAAGGAGTTTCAACCCTTTTCCTCTTATTTTCAACCCACATTCTGTTCTATTGGGCTCCCCTTTCTTCTTGAATATCAACTTGCTGCACCTAACCTATAGGTGACTTTATTCCACAGTGCACAGAATATCCAGATATCATCTTCTTTTTAACCCCAAAGCTTGCCCAGGTTGAAAATCTAAATAAATGATAAGATTTTCTTTTCCTGAGTTGGGTGGATAACAGCCTTAAGAGGTTTTATAAAAGGCACTGGATTTCTTTTTCATCCCTGGTTGCACCTCTGCAAGCATGGAGAGAACTCTTTCAAGGCATCCATTTAAAGGGGCTGGGGGTGAGCGATCTCCATTCAATGCCTACTCAGCAAACATGAACACTGCAGAGCACCCTTTCTTATTATGTAGCTGTTGCTTAAATGCCAAGGACAATGTCACTGGACTGGCTGACAGTTGCTAAAAATAGGAGCATTTCTGTGTATATAATGTGTGTTTGGGGGGGGGGGAGAAACAAGGAAGGATTAGAGAATCAAACACATGGCATTCAGGGAGAGAGAAATAGCAGGAATGCAGAGGGGGAGCATGGGAAATGGTAGCAATGATAATGATGACTTTATTTCATTCCTTATAATCGTCTTTTTCCCAGATTTGGGACTCAAGTCCATTGACAAAAAATTAAAACAAATAATTTAATATGGGAAAAATATGCAAAAAGTTGTTGTCAAAATGTACTTAAACTCTCTATAGCAGGGTTTTTAGGCCAGGGTTCTCTGGAGCCCCACGGTCACGGATCTGCAGAAAGGTTGCTATGGGTTCTGTGAGAAATTGTGACTGGGAAAGAAAACTTTTTGGGACTGTAGTAGATATAATAATGTTTATGGAAGGGTTCCCTGAGACCTGAAAATTAATTCAAGAGCTTCAGGGTAGAATGATAAAGGCTATTCTATGAATGGAGAATAAATTATCTCCATTTAATAAAGGCTACATCTGCATTGCAGAAATAATGCATTGCCACCACTTTAATTGCAATTGGATTCTATGTCAGTTGGTACCACACCAAACTACAGATCCCAGGATGGAGTCATGACAGTTAAAGCAGTGTTAAACTGCATTATTTCTACAGCGCAGATGCAGCCCCTGGTCTCCAGATAAGTGAATAAAAATTCATGCAGTTGTCTCATCAGGTACTTGAACAGATCAAGTTCAAACTATCCGTGGAAGCCAAAATGACTAAACTGAGGCTGTCATACTTTGGCCACTTCACGAGAAGGCATGACATTAGAAAAGACAGTGATGCTAGGAAAAGTGGAAGGCATTAGAAAGAGAAGAAGACCACACGCCAGATGGTTGGACTCGATCAGGGAGGCCACAGACCTGAATCTACAGGACCTAAGCAGAGCAATGGAAGATAAGGGGTCTTGCAGATGTCACACTCGTAGGGTCGCCATGAGTTGAGATCAACTCAAGAGTAGTTAACAACAACAGTGATCCTAAAGGCACCAGATCCTGTCTGATCTTGGAAGCTAAGCAGGATCATTGTGACTCATCCAAGGTTACCCAGCGGGTTTCCATGGTCAAGTGGGGATTCAAGCCCTGGTCTCCAGAGTCGTAGTCCAACACTCAAACCACTACACCATGCTGGATGTCCTATCACTCACATTTCCCCTCATTTCATAGATGAAAATGGGGATGCATGTGGCCATGCAATATCAGAGTGTGGTTAAGATGAGAAAGGTTATTAATGGGGCAGAACAGACAAGCTAGGAGAGGCTGCAGTTGTTTGTTTTTGCCTGCACCTACAGGGAAGGGCAAAAATCTATCCTCTCCCTTCCTGCTAAGTTTATTGAGTGCAAACTGCTTTTGCACTTTGAACTCAGTTTGCTGGAACTCAGAGCCCAAAGAGGGGAAGTTGGAGAATGAGAGATAAACTGGGATATTTTAAAAGGAGCTGGTCTCCAGTGTCCTAGCCCAAGTCTCAAACCACTACAGCATTCTGGATCCGAAGACACATAGTCATTGTGTGTGTGCCTTTACATACACATATTCAACGACAGTACTACTGACAGGAGAGTGAAACAGACTGCTTGTAAGCTGTCGACATCAATGTGCTTGTCAGGCAATTTTGCTGAAAAACAGGAGCAGCTCACTTTTGGACAGTTACAAATGTTGGCAGCACAAGTTTGATGAAGCAGCAGGAATGGATCTTGAACCGATGTACATGTGATGGAGTTAGGATTCACATTAGTGCATGAGCCATTGGATTGCCCTGTTAGTTAATGGATAAAGACAGGTTCATAAATGAATCATTGCTGTATGGCAGCTACAATCTATAGACTCGGGTGGAGAAACTGCCCATAATACCGGGTGTAAGCAAGAAGCAAAGCATGGTTTATGTGTATTTATCTTTTTTGAAAAAAAAAAAGTGGGGAGTGTCTAATGGAGAATATATCCACCTGGAATACCTGCGTTATGAAAATCCTGTTCTCTGTATCAAATTGCTGGTGTTTTCCCCACCTATCTTATTTAATTCTTCTAACTCTTGTTGACCTTTTCAGATTACACAGAGACAGCACTTTGATATCACCTGAATTATCATGGCTGCATCATACAGGATCTTGGGATCTGTAGCTTGGCGAGCTCTCAGACCTCTCTGGCAATAAATTCTAAATGATGCACAAAACTGCAAATCCCAGAATTCCATAGGATGGATCTATGGGAACTGAAGTGGCATCAAAGCGTTAGAGTTGTGTGGTGAGAAAGAGACTTTGGTTTAAGAAATCCAAGAAGAAATGGCGGCACTGCCCCTGCTGCAGTCCATTTAGGGCTAGCTGCTCACTTAAAGAAAGCCAACGCTTTTAATCCGGCCATCCCAAAATATGTATTAGAAAAGAAGAAAAAGCACAGTAAAAATAGGACATGCAAGTTGTTATGGATGTTGAGCTAGTATTCAGTTGAGAGTTAATGGATGACTATATTAGGAAGAAAAAGGAATCCATTCTGCTGTTAGGTGGATGCCACTCCTGAGGGATCTGAGAACGAGAAGCTCTATTGCAGTCACTTCCATTTAGACTTCTCGGAGCCTGTTTCTGAGTGGTAATTCATTCCAGCTGCTCATGCCCAAGCGAGGCTGAGAGCCCAAGGGGAGGAAGGTGAAACCACTCCGTTTATTAAGTCCAATGCAGAAGCGCCAACACAATAGTGAGCAACATTTGCTGTGTGATTAAGTGTCCAGTGATTTATCACATAAGGTTAACATACGCAGAAACAGGTAGACAAGTGTCCATCATAGGAGCATAGTGCAATCTGATGAAGAAGGAAGGATGATGCAAGGGACACTACTTTGGGCAAGAGGATAAAATGAAAGGTTAGCCATGCCTAAACTGCTCCGATCTCATCTGATCTTGGAAGTTAAGCAGGGTCAGTGCTGGGTAGTACTTGGATGGGAGACTGCCAATGAATACCTGGTGGTATAGGCTATATTTCAGAGGAAGAAAGTGGTAGAACCATCTCTGAATATTCCTTGTCTAAGGAAACCCTATGAAATTCATAAGAGTTGCTATAAGTCAACAGACAACTTGAAGGTACAGACACACAAGTGTCTGGGCCCAGTCGTTCCAACCCTGGCTTTTCTTTCAGTGCATTCTTCTGGAAAATCTTCATCCCATCCAAATGTCCTTATGTGTCAGAGACAATCTCAATTATTCCCCTTTCCTCCCACTTTCCATGGTAAGTTTGCTTGCTTATTTTTTATATTTAATTAATTAATTAATTAATATCCTGCCTTTCTCTTGACATGGCACCCAAGGTGGCTTTAAAAAAAGGCTAAAGCAAGATAGAACTAAATGGCTAAATTCTTTGTTAAACAGAGCACCCAAGTGACTATGGCCAGAATCCTGTTGGTAACACACACCACACACATGTGTAAATGCACTTAGTGATATAGTTTGCTGACTGTTGTGTAATGGAGGTGTTCAGTTCATGGTTGCAATGAGCAGCGTTCCAGAAATGTAACAATTTCACATAGCCCTAAATCCCATTGTTAGCTGCAAATGGAGGAATCATTGAATCACTTGGATTTACCTATGTGTTGATCCTTTACTCAACAATTGACTCTTAAGATGCCAGATCTCAGGACCTGGCCTTGAGCCACCAGCTTTCAAGGGTCATTTCCAGGCAGGAACAAATTCTCCACTTGGGGTGGGGGGTGGGGGTGGCTCAGCTCCAGGCAACAGGAAAGATATGTGTGCAAATCTCCAGCTCACCTAAGAGAGCAGTGGTGCGTTACAATTTTTAAGGCTTCATAGATTAGTTGCTCCAACTTGCCAAGGCTGTACAAGGGGATCTGTATATTTAGTGAGCTCCTTCACCCCCAACCCTTGATGCGATGGCAGGATTCACCCTCTGCTCTGCATCAGCCTTCTACAGTCGGTCCTCCATATCCAGATTGTACATCCATGGATTCAACTATCCACAGATTGGAAATACCCCCAAAACATTGCAAAAGGCAAGCCTTGCTTTTGCCATTTTATATAAGGGACACCATTTTAATACACCACTGTATATAATAGGACTTGAGCACCCACAGATTTTGGCATAGACAAAGGTCCCCAGTGGGCTACTGTAATTAGAAGCAAGTAGGCTAGCTTTTTCCTCATTGCATCTCCCTAAGTAGGCAAGAAGGATTAATCATCTCATTTCACCTTATTCTGGGAGCATCCCTTTTCGCAAAGATTTCTGTCTTAATTTTCTTTTCTTTTTTCTTTTTTTTTTACAAAAATCATAAAGTATTTCCAAAAAGAACATAACACTTTGGCATAGTATTTTCTTACATAGTCACATAATAATATTCTTGTGTCTTTGTAATGTTATTATTACTTTATAAAGTAAAGAAAAGAAATATGATGAAAACATTCCTCGTTTTTCAGTTTGTATATTGTATTTTATATTCTATGATTAAAACCTTCATTTACAGGGACCACTTTCCCTTGATTTTACCCCATTTTTTTTCATATGTCTGATTTGTACTTCCCATTGCTAATATTGTAAGTTCATCCATTATAATAAACTCGTGTACTTTATATTTCCAGATCTGTATATCTGGTATAATGTCTGTTTTCCAATATCTTGCGAGTACCATACGTGCTGCCGTAATCATATAGAGTATTATATTTGTTTGATCTTTATTGAACTTGTCATCAATAATATTTAATAAGAACAACTCAGGATTTAGGGGGATATTGATTTCCAATGTTTCTTGTATTTCTTTATGAATTTTCCTCCAATATTTTTGAACTTCCCTGCATTTCCACCATGTATGATACATTGTTCCGATTTTAATTCTGCATTTCCAACAGAGGGGACTACAGTTCTTATTCATTTTAGAGAGTCGTGAGGGGGTTAGATACCATCTGTGAAATATTTTAGCAAAGTTTTCCTTAAGAGTATTGCATCTGGTGAATCTTTGGGTATTTTTCCAAGACTTTTCCCACGTTTCTATAGCGATTGTCTTTCCTATATTTTGCATCCATTTTATCATAGTTTCCTTAATTAGTTCATCTTGCATTTCAGTATTTAATAATAGTTTATATGTCTTTTTGATAAATCCCTTTTCTCCTCCCAAAATGATTTTGTCAAACTCTGTCCATTTTGGTTCTATCCCTCCCAGATTGGTATCCTTAATAAATTCCTTTCTTAATTGTTCATATTGTAGCCAATTCAATTTTACCCCTTGTTGCTCTAATTGAGAATGGGTCAACATTTCTGTTTTTCCATTAGTTGTTCTCAAATAATCATTATATTTCAGCCAACTGTGTTTCCCCTTGTAATCATTTTTATAAAGTGCCTCCTGAGTTGAGTGCCACCTTGGAGTCTTTGAATATAGTAATTCCTTATATTGGCTCCATGTTTTTACTAAGGCTTTCCTTACCATATGATTTTTAAACTTTTTATCGTGTTGATCTTGTTGTAAATACTTGTGCCATCCTGCCTTAAGGTCTGCCCCCTCTAGATCCAGTAGTTTCTTATCTTCTAACAATATCCAATCTCTTATCCAGAGTAGATTACATGCTTTATAATAAAGTTCTAAATTTGGTAGGCCCATTCCACCTTTTTCTTTTATGTCTTGTAAAACCTTCAATTTTATTCTTGCTTTTTTCCCTCTCCAGATAAATTTCTTTATTTCCTTATTCCAAAGTGTAAACGTAGATTTGTTTTCGATTATTGGGAGCGTTTGAAATAAGAATAACATTTTGGGAAGGGTACACATTTGTATTGTTGCGATTCTACCCATTAAGGATAGATTCTTGTTATTCCAATTATTGAATTCGTTCTTAATTTTGTCCCATACCTTTCCATAATTATTCTTATATAAATCTTTGTTCTGGCTGGTTATTGTAATTCCCAGATATTTGATTTTTTTCCATGATTTGAATTTGGGTATTTTTCCTTAATTTTTCTATTTCTTTTAATGTTAAATTCTTTGTTATAATACCACATTTGCTTTTATTTAATTTAATTCCTGATATTTCGCCGAATTCCTCAATAACTGCTTCCAAGTGTTTTAAGCTATACAAGGGATTATCTAAAAAGATTACAATATCGTCTGCATATGCTCTTAAAGAGTATTTATGAGTCTGAATTTTAGGTACTGAAATCCCTTCTTTAGCTTTAATTTTTTGTATTAATATTTCCATTACAGTGATGAATAGCAGGGGTGAGAGCGGACAGCCTTGACGTGTTCCTCTTGAGATTGAGCATTTATTAGATCTTTGACCATTTACTATTATTTGAGTTTCCTGATAATTATATATAGATTTTATTGCCTTTAAGAAATCCCCTTTAACCCCACATTCCTCTAACACAATCAGTAATGTTTCCCAGTTTAATTTCTGTCTTAATTTTCAAACAGGAAAATGTGAGGTTTGAATGACATGCTATGAGCAACTGTGGTTGATATTTCATGTATAACGCTTAATAACACCACCAGGGCCCAATTCTAGGTCTCAGGTTTTGGCCTTGAAAGCTCAGGGCCTGGATGACCTGTAACAACAACTGTGTCCATTACACATCTTTCAGTGATGTGAAAATATTTGTCACTAGCTTCAACCTACCACTTGGTTCACTGGGAATGCAGAAACAGCTCCTGGTCACTCCCCATTACACAATGGAACAATCAGCAGGAACACTGTCAGACACACAATTATTTGTGCAATTTCAGAAGAAGAGTTGTGCAGCGTAACCACTCTGCAGTGAACACGGGTGTCGATTTGCACTGCACAAGGATGATGCAGGATTACAGCCAATGTTTGATAGAAACCCATACTTAAGCAGTGACCACATTCAAAACACCTGCAACAGTAGTCAACTTTTTATTATTCAAATATACATAGAAAATCCAGTCCTACCCAATAATGCTCAAAGTGTGGTACAATAAAATGTTAAAACTGGCCCATAAAAGATCCATGAAGTAACAGACGCATCAAACACTGACAATACATTGGGTAAATAACCTGCAGCTGCAGGTTATATGAAATTCCCATCTCTGCCCAGGATTGTACAAGCCTGATAAAACAACAAGGTTGTATTTGAAGAAGCAAACAAAAAGTACAGCATACATAAAACAGCACTAAGTAAATTATTTTCTAATTCTTTAACAACGTCCTTTAACAAGTGAGGTGTTCAGATTGTAAATTTGAACAAATTTGCTGGGGGTAAGGCTGATAACATTTGGGTCTTTCACTGTAGGAAATAAGACTGGCCAGATCCATCACAGCTTCCCTATGTTCAGATAACAAAAATAAATGTTTGTTGTTGATCTGTTTGAACTGAAGCGCAACAGAAATATACACAGCATTTCTTGTTCTACAGAAGCTCAGACTAGAGTCTCGTAGGATTCTTGCGTCAAAAGTTCATTTTGTTGGTTAGTCTGAGAGAAAATGACAGAAAGTTGCCCAAGGCCACCAAATACCTGCATCTGAACCTGCATTTCTCAAACACAATGCCTTGGTGACTAGATCAACTGGTATCTAGGAAAATATATACAGGTTGAGTCTCCCTTAATCTGAAATGCTTGGGACCAGAAGTGGCTTGGTTTTTGGAATGTTTGCAAATATGTAATAAGTCATCTTGGAATAGGACCCAAATTTGAACACAAAAATTAATTTATAAAACCTTATCCACATACCCTGAAGGTAATTTTATATATAATATTTTTAATAATTTAAAAAAAAGTTTATGTACATTGGACCATCAGAAAGCAAAGGTGTCACTGTCTCAGCCACTCAGCCACCCATGTGGATGATTTTGGAGTATTTCAGATTTCAGAATTTTGGATAAGGGATACTCAACCTATACTATACAATTGTTAACACTTTGATTCCATTTTAATTGCCATGGATGCACTCTACAGAATGCTGGGCTTTGTAGCTTCATAGTCATAGGGCACCTGACTTCTCTAGAGTATAATTTTAAATACTTGGGAAAAAACAACAATCCTGCGTTGCCCAAGGAGTCATGGCAGCTAAGGTGGTATCAAACTACTGTAACAGTGCAGTATGGAAGTCATAAATGGAAAGAACTTTTGGTTAGGCAGGGCTGAGTGGAATTCAGAATTAAGAGCAAGGAGTGGGGTGTGCCATAAGCGATCTGGAAAAGTGAACAAGAAGGCGTGGTTCAATACCCTGCAAAACCCAGCCTGTAAAAACAAGTACAAGAAAAGGTGTCTTAAATCCAGATAATAAGTGAACAAACTTCCATTATCTACAAAGACGTATGTGAGGCCCATCCCACTCACCCATATCAGCTGAGATACAACAGAATATTTCCTCACTTCATTTGCTAAGAGGAAATCAGGTGTCTCTCTCGGATTTAGTATGTATTCAGAGATAATCTGACCTTCTTCTTCTGTCTGTTCAAGGTGTGTTGTATCATGATGTAACTGAAACAAAATCACTCAAACGTAAGGGAGAATTATCACTTGGTTTGAGGAATTTGAAGACTTGCAAAAGTTTAATAATTCTTTAGGGGGGGAAACCTAAAGAGGAGAGGATTAAAATAGTCTAATGGGACCAATTCTGGTGCTGACAACTAGCATAACATACAGTGGAAAGAGACAGAAAAGCAATAGCAGTCAGATGACCAACATTGGACATCCTGTGTCAACAAGTTGCCTGTTGACTTATGGCAACCCTATGAATTCATAGGGTTTTCTTAGGCAAGGAATAGTCAAAGGTGGTTTTGCTATGTCCTAAAAATATTGACTACAGCACCTGGCATTTGTTAGTGGTCATGGGTGCAAATCCTCCAGACCAGGGGGCCACTGCTGCCAAACCAGTGGCTGCAGAAGCCCTGAAGATCCTCAGGTACTTCCCCTACTATGAACTTATTATGCAGGTCTGGCAGAGTAGTTTTCTCAGTATGTTGGCTCCCCCATGTGTACAGGAGGAGGAGCAACAACCTTGTTTCCCTCCACCCCTCAAATTCTTGTGTGGATTGTTCTTCAGCTGTGGTACAGGGTGGCTTGGACTGCACAAACTGATGGGAAAGGACAGTGCAGAGTTTAACCACAATCCTCACGGCTGGTAGGTGGGGAGAGACAGATGGATTTTCCCAGCAACAGTAATTTTTAGGGTGCCTACAACTCCCTGATTCTGGAAGTTGTAATCTAAAAAAAATGAATTGGTTAGTTATGAGCTGCATCAGGTGAACCCTTCTATAGCAAAGTGCTTAATGAAGTTCTGAAAAGTCATATGGTACCAGACTGTTCATACTCCTACGCTGTGTACTAAAAGTTTGCTCAAAGGCAAAGAGTTCTTAAATTAAGGCAGACTATGCAAAGAATGCAGACAGCCCCATGAAGCAAACATATTATTTGTCTGACCAGACTGCTCCTGTCCACTTTCCCAGAGGCAAGATAGGTATCAGTAAACTCAGGTAACAGAGAATCTTCCTCTTCTGTTGCTAGGAGTGCCTCAAGGTTCATCTACACTGTAGAAATAATGCAGTTTGACACAACCTTAACAGCCATGGCTCAATCCTACAAAATCCTGGAATTTGTAGTTTTGTGTGAGACACTAGCGCTGTGGCAGAGAAAGCTAAATGCCTTGTAAACCTACAAATCCCAGGGTTCCACAGGATGGAGCTACAGTACTTAAAGTGGTGTCAAACTGCATTATTTCTAGTGCGGATGCAACAGCATTTAGCAATAGCATCTACTTTTCTATACTGCTTCATACAGAACCCAGTAGTCTCTAAGCAGTTAAGTACCCTTAGTAAGAAGAAAGTGGAAATGAAAACTGAAACTGAAGTTTCTAGTCATTGTTTCCAAAGTTTGGCTATTGTCTTCTTAAGAAGAGAAGGCTACAAACTTCTGCTCTGCATTGATTTCACAGATGGAGAGGTACAACAATAAAAAGTGGCAGGATCCTGGCCCAGAACCCAGGCATACACAGTACATGTCTGTGTGTGTACAGAAGTTTTTCATGTTGCATCTACATATTGGCACTCCATAAAACATAAGCCCTTCTTCATCAAGAATGAAGAGCCTTATCGCATGAGAAAAGAAAGCTGAGATGGAGCAGGAGAGTAGCAACTTTCTCTGTGCCATTTTGCATAGTGTCATAGCATTTCCATTATTCTTCCTGAGGGAGATGGTTGTCAAAATGTGCCAAACAGATTTGTCCAGCACAACAAAAGGCACGCTTTGATAACTGTCTCACCCTGGAAGAGGACGGAAGTGGTAGGACAGCATGCAGAGGGGCTTGGAGAAAGCCACTACTCTCCTGCGCCCTTTCAGCTTTCTTTTCTCATGCAATAAGGCTTTCATTCTTCATTCTTGCTTTAAGGTATCTGGAACTCACCTGCATCAGAAAAAGGTTTCTGGACTAGCCCAATTGTTAGCTTGTACCAGGACAAAAGATGCTTTACTGGCCCTGAAACTTAACAGCATAGAAGATGTTCAACACCTTGTTGAAGATAACCAGTAATTCACGTGCCATTGCTGTTGAATGCTCTCTTCTCCTCCATCAGGTTTTACCTGGTGCTCCAGTTTTTCAGGACAGAGAACAACTAAAATGCAGGAATGGAGACCTGACAAATATCTCTTAAGCATCTTAAGCTTTCCTTAACTTCCATCCCCAGCACCACCCCTGTCCTGGCCAAGTTTTGAGGCACCATGTCATTCCAGAAATTCAGCAGAGTTGAACTGAATCAAGCTTGCTTGCATTTGTGGTGAAGATTATAGGCCTACTGCTTCCTAAAAGCACAGTCAAGCCAAACCAAACCACAAACCACCCTGTCTTGTAGTCTTACATCAAGGGAGCAAGAGAGATTTGGCCAATCGTGTCCAGAACCATTTTTTGGTGGCAAGATTGGTGTAGTCACAAATGGTGATAAACCTCAAGATGCTCGGGAACTCTTTCTTCATGCTTCTACATTTCACTGGGATGAGGCGCTTGAGGCGAGCTCCTGGGGAAAAAGCCAGCATAGAAATGTGACACAAAAGACACTAGATCACTAAGGGCATCTTCACCTGATTGCTTTGCAGAGCAACATACGGAGGTGCCCTATACTACAATTACACCATCGTGCACAAGTGCAAAGGTGGGGAAGAGACATTTCCCTTATAAGACCCGATCCCACAGGCTGCAGCATCATTCCTAATATGACAGGGAGTGATGTGACACCACTTCCAGTTCTAGGCTCTGGATGAAAAACAGGACATTTCCCCAGGCTCTTTTTCCAAGGGAAAAGGGGACTCAAACCGCTATATTTTTGTGGCAGTTTTGGGAGAAGGGGTGTTTTGCTCAACATCTAATTGTTTTAATGGAGGGCCTAGAAGCTTTGCCAGTCTCCTGGGCACCTATGGGGCCATCAAATGGAACCAGAAGGAGTGTGCATGCCTGCAGGCTGCATTGCCCTACTCTGATGTATGAACCAGTATGTCAGCTATGACTGGCAGCAGCAATCCACTAAGGCTTCAAATGAAATCCTTCTAGTCCTGCCTGGAGATCCCTGGAATTCCCTATAGTCTCCCATCCAAACACTAACCGAGCCTGACCCTGCTTAGCTTCCAAAACCAGGCGAGATCGAGTGCATACAGGATGGCATGGAAAAACAAGACAGAAAATAACTGATGTTTTTCATTCTGAGCCTTGATGAGATACATTTCTCTTGGGCCACCTTGGTTTTTCAAAATCAGAAGCCAACTTTTGGTCATTTCTGTTTTTCTGCAGTCTTGGCAATATCTGAAGCTCACCAACAGTCTTGGGGCAAAGAATTGGCTCCCAAATTCTCCACAGTTGCCCATCTCTGGCCTTTATTCTTAGTAGTCTTCCCAAGGCCTATTTCCCTATTTCCTTCTTGTTCCCACTTGCTTAGAGGAAACAGAGATGAGCAATTATGTGTAGTGAGGGAATTTCACCCACCAATATGTTGTGTGTCAAACCCACCAAAATACCTCTGCTTTAAGCCAAATCCTGCATACTTTCCAACATTTCACTATTGAAAACCAGGATTCTTGTGAAGCCTAACAATATCAGATGTGGTCAAGATGGCAAAAGTGAAGAATGCACAAGCCAGGAGGCAGTGGAGCATCTTGCTTTTGCCTACTGGGAAGGGCACAATTCTACCACTCTTCTCTCTCCAGCTGAGTTAACTGACTATAAACTACTGTACTTCTGCACTTTGAACTCATTTTGCAGCAAATGAAGTAAGCTGAGGACAAAGAGAAGAGGGAAGAGAGAAAATGGCTAAAAACAGTGGCATGACAGGGGGTTAATTGGGACTGTCTCTGCCAAATTGGGACAGTTGGAGGGTATGATTCTTTCCAAAATGGGGACTAGAAGTGACACTTTTAATAAATAATAATAAATAATAATAATAAAAAAAAAATTATTTCTATACCGCCCTTCTATATAATCAGAGCGGTGTACAGCATCATAAAATACACAGATTACAAATACAATAAAACAAGTACATTAAAACAATTCTAGCCAGCTTGCCACTGCTGTCAGAGGGGGGAAACTAATTGGAGCCTGTATCAGGGAATGCTAGTTTGAACAAGAAGGTCTTTAGCCCCTTCTTGAACTGGGCCAGGGAGGTGGCCGAGCGGAGCTCTATGGGCAGGGAATTCCAGAGGGTCGGGGCCGAGATGGTGAAAATCCTCCTAGACGTGGAGGCTAATCTGGCCCCTGGGACCCTCAATAGCTGCTGCCCAGATGTTCTGAGTGTGCGGGGCGGATTGTATGGGGAGAGGTGGTCCTCTAGGTATCCTGGGCCCAAGCCATTTAGGGCTTTATAGGTAATAACCAACACCTTGTATTGCGCCCGGAAGCGAATAGGCAGCCAGTGCAGATCTTTGAGCACTGGTGTTATGTGACTGGCCCTGGGTATGCCAGTGACCAGTCTGGCTGCCATATTCTGCACTAGTTGTAGCTTCCGGGTATGGTACAAGGGTTGCCCCATGTAGAGCGCATTGCAAAAATCCAATCGAGAGGTTACCAGAGCATGTACTACTGTTTCAAGGTTCCTCTGGTCCAGGTAGGGACGCAGCTGGCGAATCAGCCGAAGCTGATAACAGGTGCTCCTGACCATCGCATCCACCTGAGATGTAAGGTGGAGCGACGAGTCAAGGAGCACCCCCAGACTGTGTACCGAGTCCTTCACAGGAAGCGTGATCCCGTTCAGGACAGGTGGAACCACCGCCATCCCTGGGCCAGGGGAACCTATCACGAGCACCTCCGTTTTCTCTGGATTCAGACTGAGTCGATTTTCCCTCATCCAGCCCATTACCGACTCCAGACAGGCCACGAGAGGAGAGATGCCATCCCCAGTCACTGCATCAGTCGGAGACATAGAGAAGACTATTTGGGTGTCATCAGAGCCCCATGTCTCCGGATGATCTCTCCCAGCGGTTTCATGTAAATGTTAAAAAGCATGGGAGACAGAATGGCTCCTTGAGGGACCCCAGATATAAGGGCCCTCTTATCGGAGCACACGTCATCCAGCTGCACCATCTGGAACCTCCCAGAGAGGTAGGATCGGAACCACTGGAGCGCAGTGCCCCCGATTCCCACCTCTGCCAGGCGCTCCAGAAGGATACCATGGTCTATGGTATCGAAAGCCGCTGAGATGTCCAAGAGCACCAACAGGGACACGCTTCCCCTGTCGATGCCCAGATGGAGATCATCGACCAAGGCGACCATGGCCGTCTCAACCCCATAGCCTGCCCGAAAGCCAGTTTGAAATGGGTCCAGATAATCCGTTTTGTCCAAGATCGATTGAAGCTGGATTGCAACCGCCCTCTCGATTACCTTCCCCAAAAATGGCAATAGCGAAACTGGCTGATAATTATTATGCATCAGGGGGTCGAGGGAGGGCTTTTTTAACAGCGGTTTTACTATGGCCAATTTTAAGCTGGATGGAAATTGCCCGTCCCTCAAAGATGTATTTATAATCCAGTGTAACACTTTTGACATTCTTTTGCGTGGGATACAGACAAAAGCTGAGGCAATTTGGAGACAAGACTTCTGGGGGCTTTGGAAGACTGGCAGGGACTCTGAGAAGCACAGAAGTGGGATCTGGGACTTAAAGTTTTCCCACCCCAATCTACATGGCTCAGTCCACCCCAGTGTTGGGTTTTTTTAAAAGGAGCTGACCTGGAGAGAGGCTTAGAGCAAACTTGGTCTGGAAATCACACTCTTCGCTGTCTAGGTAATCGTCCGAAATGACCACCACCATTCTCCGGCATCTGTAGTTAAATATAGAAGGAGGATAGGGAAAGAAAAGCAGTGCTCGTTAAAGGAAGAAGTATAAGAAAACGAGCGTCAGTCTGGTTAAGGAGAAACAGGGCATTGTCACATCATTTTTGACAAAGTAGATGATAGCATTTGGAATGAAAGACCTGGAGTTAGGTAGACATCCATCCACCTATCCAAGATGCAGTAAGAAGTAATTTATACAGCTTCTGATTTTTTAAGGCATGGGGATCTACTTTTAATTCTCATCCACAACCTTATATTATTTATTGATTAATTACAGCTGGAATCATGTACAGTGCTACCTCGGGTTACGAAATTAATTCGTTCCGCCGCTCCGTTCGTAACCCGATAATTTCGCAACCCGAAAAGACTTTCCGTTAGCGCTGGAAAGCCGCTAGCCGCGCTTTGCGTTTGAATTTCGCGCCGAAATAAATTTCGTAACCCGAAAAAAACATCGTAACCCGGAACAGTTTTTTCCAATCTAACTTTTTCGTACCCCGGAAATTTCGTAACGCGATCATTTCGTATCCCGGGGCACCACTGTAGTAGGTGAATTATGATAATGTTAAATCAGATTTATGCCATTACAACTCACTTTTTGGGCTGTTGGGGCCCAAGTGTTTCAGGCAGGATTTTTCTCCCCTAGCCCTACTGGAGATCACTTTTGTTAGGCTGGTAATCTTCCATCCAAACATTAGCCTGACCCCAGTTAGCTTCCAGAATCAGACAAAATTAGGGGTGTTCAGCATCTGGAATATAATTCTTTTGTTTGCTTCTAACAAGCAGGAATGGACCATTTCAACAATTTTCTTCCCATTGTGGGAGAAAATGAAATAACACCACACATTTGGGAGACTATTCACACTCCAGGAAAAAAAATGCCCTGAAATTCTATATCACCTTTTTACTATCTATCTATCTATCTATCTATCTATCTATATATATATATATACATATACATACACACACTTAGCTACGGAGCAGGGATGCTAAGAAACCCTGTTACTGAATTGTGTAGAGGCATATCAGGACACAGGCAAGAATGCTCAATGTGCATCCAGACCAATGAGCATCAATGCGCAATACACATTGGTGTATGATGCACACTACTGTGCAATGTATTTGGTACATCATGTGCATTAGCGCATCATGCACATTGGGCAATCTGCCAGCTCTCCTTTGTTGTTGTTGTTGTGTGCCTTCAAGTATTTTCTGACTTCTGGTGACCCTAAGGCAAACCTATCATGGGGTTTTCTTGGCCAGATTTGTTCAGAGGAGGTTTGCCATTGCCTTCCCCTGAGGCTGAGAGATTGTGACTTGTCCAAGATCACCCAGTGGGTTTCATGGCCAAGCTGGGAATCGAACCCTGGTCTCCAGAGTCGTACTCAAACACAGAAACCACTGTGCCATGCTGGCTCTGCTATGTAGGGCCATAACAGCAGCCCACTACTCGACAGAGGCATTATGAAACTGCCCAGTTCTAATTCCCACATATGTAAGCCCATTTACAAAGACATAAGACTCCTACAGGATTCTGGCCATGGCTTTTTTGTGTGGAAGAATACATTTTCCATACAGGAAACCTGCACATTCACATCATGTTTTCTGTGCACCTTAAGCAGGAAATTATGCTTCTATGCAAAAAACAAACAATCGTATGGGATTTTTTGATCAGAAAACATACTTTTCTGCACTAAAAGCCATGTTTCCTGTGCATAAAGTGAAGATTTGCATGCAAAACCTCCCATGTGGTTAAAAAGGGTCAACTTTTACTTGAAAAACGCCTTGAACTCAAAGCGGCTAATTGTGTCCATATTTTCTCAGTGAGGAATTCCAACATCCAAGACATGCTTTTTATGAAGGAAAACAAAACAGGTGAATTTTATATACATTCAGTGCTCTCAACATACCGCCTCTCTATAAGTTCACTTGTGATGGACCACACGCATGTCCCTGGCAGGACATCCCGATCAAAGACACAGAGCTTCAGCTTGTGTTCTGTCTGTTCCAACTCCTGGATCATTTCTTGAACAAAGGGAAGGTCATTCTGGCAGTAACAGATGAAAGCATCAAACATCTCTGGTAACTGCCCTGCAAAAGAAGAACAGGAGCGAGAAGGGAATTAAAAATGGGATGATGGGAAGTGTCATGCTACGGCCCACTGAAGCCAACCTTACCAATAAATATAAATGCACAAAAGTTATTAGCGTTGTCTAGCAAAGCTACATTAGTCATTTGGGAGTGGTCAGGAGCCTCAAAGGAAACCTAGGAAAGCTTTCCTGCCTGTTCACCTAAATGGCACAATGACTTGTCACAGGTGAATTGCCGATACATCTGACTGAAGTCCTGCTCGGCTCTAAGCTATACTTTCCAACTGCATGTAGCCTGAAATCAAACCATTCTGTACAAGGCTCTATGGCACACTTGTGCAGAAAGCAGCAGGCAGCAGTCGTACCCTGCTATTTTTAGCAGATTTACTGCAATTTTCCCCAAGTTTAAGGGCTCAGTGGGAAACTGGACATTATTGCCAGCATCAGCTGCTTCCTCTTGCCCTCTCCATCATTCCAGATACCAGCCATTCCAGATATTGTTCCTTCAGGAACAATCCAGACAGAGAGATGTCACAGGTATCTCTCATGGGCAGCTTACCTGCGCCTGCCTCTTCCCAATTGCTTTTCTATCAGAACAAAGACCAACATCATAAAGTAGTTGAGAACTTCAACTAGAGAACACTTCAATATTTTTTACCAGAGACTGGAAGCCCAATCATAATATATTTATAGTTAATGCCACAATTGAGACTAGGACAAGGGTGGGCAAAGAGTCGTTCAAGGTTGCTTTTGTGTCCTCAGTTCTTCCAGACTCCTCAGATTGCTCCTTTTGTAGAACCCCAAAAAAAGGAGAACTGGCTCCCCTAGAAGCTTTATGTATACAACATTTTATGCCCATGGCAACTGGGGGCTGCATAAGAGGGTGCATACGCACACAGACATGGGTAGGGAAAATGACTAAAGACTGTCGCAGAAAGGGGGTCCCAACTGGCCGGGGGGGGGGGGGGGAAAGGAGGGGGACTGTCAGCCGCTCTGACCTATGCAACACAGATTGTTCGACTCAGATATACAGGTCAACTCCTATATCCATGGATCCAATATTTGAATTCTCATAGCTGAAACAATAGGGTGACATACCATAGAGGTGGGCTGGAAAATGCCTAGAGAGGTATCCTCTCTAGGAATTTATAGGTCCTCCGGGGCAACTCTATGGTATACTGGGGCCAGGAAACAGGGTAATTTAATGGTGTTCATTCCTATCCATGGTAATCACAGTCCAGCTAACTATGCATCCCACACAGATATGGGGGCCAACCTGTCATTGATGAACGAGCTATATGCAAAAGAAACCCCTTTTAATTGACCAAAAAGGTGCTCTAAGCTAGTCAGGACCATTTGTACATGGATTTGTTTGTCTTTTTGTTGAGTCTGGGCCAGTCTGCACAGAGATCTTGTAGCAGCTTTGAGACTAAGGTTGAAAATCATGGGGTGGTTTGGGTGATTGTTATATAGGGTGGGGATCATGCTACAAGACCTGGCTTTGAATGGTTGCCTGGCAAGCAAATCCAACGGATGTACTTTGTGAAGATGCAAGCTGTGGCAAATGGGAGGATGGAGTTCACCTGTGAACTTCGGCCTGCCTTGCAGTTTTAAAACAAAAAGTCCCCAAGAAATAAGGCCACAAGAGATATAAGGGTCCAAAACACACTGCAGAAATAATCCAGTTTGAGATTGCTTTAGCTGCCCTGACTCAATGCTAGGGAATTCTGGGAATGGTAGTTTTGTGAGACATTTAGCCTTCTGTGTCAGAGAGTTCTGGTGCTACAATGAACTACGTTTTCCCCTAGTATTGAGCCAGGGCAGTCGAAGTGGTCTCAAACTGGGTTATTTCAGCAGTGTGTTTTGAACCAAGATGAGATTTCATTTTCACTCTCGCACCCTAGCCAGTTCTCTCTAATCCACACTGTATGTCTGCCCAGGAGTGCAGTCTTTTTACCTGAGGGGTCATCCCACATGGTGATGCCTCGCAATTCGGATGTCCGTGGGAGGCTGCTGTCCACCGCCGGGACCTGGACAGGCTGCTCCATCTGCTCCTGCTCTTTCCTCTGAAGGTACTTCTTGCAGTCCTCCTCTGCAAAGAGTCACACAAAAAGTCATCTCTTACCCAGCATGACTCCTTCTTGTTGTTGTGTGTCTTCAAGTCGTTTCCGACAAACCTATTACAGGGTTTTGTTTGGGGGGGTTGGCAAGATTTGTTCAGAGGGGGTTTGCCATTGCCATCCTCTGAGGCTGAGAGAGTGTGACTTACCCAAGCTCATCCAGTGGGTTGGCATGGCTGAGCAGGGATTCAAACCCTGGTCTCCAGTGGTCGTCCGATGCTTAAAACCATCACACCACATGTAACCAGCAAGTGGAAAAGCTGTGACCATGAAACCCACTGGGTGACCCTGGGGAAGTCACATTCTCTCAGCCTCAGGGTAAAGCAATGGCAAAGCTCCTCTAAAGAAACCTTCTCAAAAAAAACCCCACAAGTTGGAAAGGACGTGAAGGCGCACGGCAACGATAAACATGTAATAAAAATTGTTGCAAAGATTTTTTGCTACTGAGTTTCTTTAAAAATAGCATTCAGACACACAAGTAATTCTGGAGGTTGTTTATTGTTGTTGTGTGTTTTCAAGTCATTTCCTACTTATGGCGACCCTAAAGCAAACCTATCCTGGGGTTTTCTTGGCAATGTTGCTTCAGAGGAGGTTTGCCATTGCCTTCCCTTGAGGCTGAGAGAGTGTGACTTGGCCAGTGGGTTTTGTGGCTGAGCAGCAATTCCAACGCTCAAACCACTACTCCACGCCAGCTCTCTTACACATTAGCATCTACTAATAAATAAATCAAGTACCAATGAGAAAATCTTCCAAGGAATTTACATAATGGAGCAAGTCACACGCTGTCAGCTTCAGAGGATGGCAAGGGCAAACCTCCTCTGAACTAATCTTGCCAAGAAAAACCCCAACTTGGAAAGAACACAGTAACAACAACGTCTCACTGGTCTCTCTTTCACACTCCACAATTATTGGCTATACTTTAATATCTATATAGCTCCATGTCATGGACTCATGGGATTTGTAGCTTCTGGATGTCTGAGAATTCCCAGCCAGAGTGCTCTACAAATCCCAGCATGCACGATAAACGGGGCGGGTGCAAAAGAGCCATGCCTGCTGGCCTCCGCTCTTGGGGCAACCGGTCAAGAGAGACCAGATGGGCTGCAGAAAGGATGTGGTGCAAATTCAGTGAAAAGAAGGAAGTCACGAAAGGAAGGATTTCCAAAAGAGTTCTGCCAAAGGAAGAGGAAAAGAGGGAGGGAGAGTCATAGAATCATAGAGCTGGAAGAGACCGAAAGGGCCTCCCAGTCCAACTCTCTGCCATGCAGGAACTCTCCATCAAAGCATCCCTGACAGATGCCCATCCAGCCTCTGCTTAAAGACCTCCAAGGAGGGAGACTCCACTACACTCCGAGGAAGGAGTTTGTTCCACTGTCAAACAGCCCTTACTCTCAGGAAGTTCCTCCTAATGTTGAGCTGGAATCTCTTTTCCTGGAGCTTGGATCCATTCTTCCAGGTCCTGTTCTCTGGAGCAGCAGAAAACAAGCTTGCTCTCTCCTCAATATGACATCCCTTCAAATACTTAAACAGGGCTATCATATCACCTCTTAACCTTCTCTTCTCCAGGCTAAACATCCCCAGCTCCCTAACTCTTTCCTCATAGGGCTTCATGGTTTCCAGCCCCTTCACCATTTTAGTCACCTGCCTTTGGACACATGGCTCCAGTTTCTCAATGTCCTTTTTGAATTGTGGTGCCCAGAACTGGACACAGTGTTATTCCAGGTGGGGCCTGACCAGAGCAGAATAGAGTGGCACTATGACTTCCCTTGATCTAGACACTATACTTCTATTGGTGCAGCCTAAGGTCTTTGGGTGCCTTCAGCCTTGCAGGCGGCAGGGACGTAGCCAGGATTTTAGGAAGGGGGGGTCCAGACTAAGTGCCACCATTATAATGGGGCTTGGGTGTGGTGGCACAGCAGCACACACCATTCATTTTTCTAATGGGGGGGGTCCGGACCCCAAGATCCCCCCCTTGGCTTCGTCCCTGCAGGTGGGCATCCAACAGGTGAAGCTTCTGCCCCCAGGAGATGAGGAAAGGGTCCCTCAGGTGAGTCCCAGCCGCAGCCTGTGGAAAAGAGGCTGGCAGCTCAGTGGACACAGGAGCCTGGCCAGAGGAAAAGGTTGCCACCTCAGAAGGAAGAAAACATGTCAGAGGAGAGAAACGGGGACAGAAGGAGGCCCTGCAGAGCTGCAGACTTGTTTACCCACACTACAACTCCCACAATCCCCAGCCAACCATTCTCATGGCTATAACTTCCAGACCCCCCCCCCCCCAGCCAGCATTCCTCCAAAGTACAACCCCCACAATCCTCAGCCACCTTTCCCTCAGACTACAATGCCCAGAAACCCCCCCCCCACAGCCAGCACTTGTCCCAGACTACAACCCTCCAGCACTCCTCTGGACTACAACTCCCAGAACCCCCTGGCCAGCCTCTCCCCTCCCCCCCGAACAACAACTCCCAGAATCTTGTGCTGACTGGGGGGATTCTGGGAGTTGTATTCCGGTGAACATCTGACTGGGGGATTCTGGGAACTACAGTTTGGGGGAGGGGGAAGCTGTCTGGGGGATTCTGGGAGCTGCATTTCGAAGGAAACCCGACTGAGGCAGATTGGAGGGCTGTAACCCAGGAGGGAAAGCGATCTGGGGGATTCTGGGAGCTGTAGTCTGGGGGGGGAGCCAGTTTGGGGATTCTGGTGGTAGTAGTAGTAGCTGGGGGAAGCTGACGGGGGATTTGGGAGCTGTAGGGTGGCGCAAAACTGTCTGGGGGATTGTGGGAGTTGCAGTCAGGGAAGAACTCTGAGCGGGGGATTCTGGGTTCTGCAGTCCAGGGGAGGGGCAGGTCCTCCCTCTCCCTCCGTTTACCGATGAGGGGCAAGAGGTCCTGGAGGGCGTCGTGGCGCCGGAGGCCCCTCAGGGCCCGGAGCAGGCTTCCGACGGTGGCGGGCCCCTCTCCCCCGGGTCCGGGGCCTCGCTTGGGCCATTCCTCCAGCAGCTGGGCGGTGGGGTCCGGGCGGCCCTCCAGGAGCCGGATCTCCAGGTAGGAGAAGCCCAGCGCCTCCGCCAAGGAGCGCCAGTCCGACGCCGCCAAGGAGCTCCGCGGGTTCAGGAAGAGCGACAGCCGCCGACGGACCCCGACGTTCAGCGCCTCCAGAGGGACCCCGCTCCAGGAAGGCTGCTCCCCGGCCATGGCGCCTCTCCGTCGGCCCTCTTCTGTCGCAACTTCCTCCGCCAAGGAGCAGGAAGACAGCCAGGCAGCGGCCCAGACCGGTTTCGCTTTCGCCGCCCTTCCCTTCCCCTTCCCTCCGCAGCTTCTATCTAGTAGATGCTCACAAGTTCAACATGAGCCACTCTGGGAAGCTGCAGCTAACAAGGCCAATGCGATTCTAGGCTGCATCAATGGAAGTCTAGTGTCTAGATCAAGGGAAGTCATAGTGCCACTCGATTCTGCTCTGGTCAGGCCCCACCTGGAATAACACTGTGTCCAGTTCTGGGCACCACAATTCACAAAGGACATTGAGAATATATGAAGTTTATGAATAATCCAGGTTGACACTCTTTTAGCTGCCATGGCTCAGTGCCACAGCATTCAGGGATTCATAGTTTATTGTGGCCACAGAGCTCTCTGACAAAGAAGGCTGAATGTCTCACATCCCAGGATTCCTCAGCATGTAGAGCAGTGTCAACCTGGATTATTTCTGCAGTGCAGATGCAGCCAGAGAGAGACTGCTGAGGTTCATAGAGGGAGCGGAAGAGGATGGCCCCCAGAAAGTCAGTTCTGTGCCTTTCCCAAAAGAAAAGCAGGATTCCATTCAAAATGCCCCTAAAGATGCCTAAAACACTTATTACACCATAAAGTGCACCCAACAAACTTGCTCAAACCGTGGATGGAAGGGGGAAACAATCATGAAAGTGAAACACATTGCTGCCAGCTTCTTTTATTTGCCTTACAACATTTTTACCCCAAAGAGGTTTAATACCCCACTCCTGAATTACTTGTTTCAGAAAACCAAGCCCCCAAGAAAAGCTAAAAGGGTGCTCAACTCCAACCCTTCGCCAAAGGCAGAAAAAGGTTCATTTATATTTTTGTAAAAAGCAAGGCACAAAAGGTCTCCCACCACAGAAAATACAAATATTCATAGCTCCTAACCAAGGGACCAATTGGTTTTGCAAAACTGCCGCCATGTCACTTGGGTGGACAGAACAATGTGTGGTAGCCCAATATTTCTGTTTGTGTGTTATTTTGAAAACATATATAATTAGGTGTTGGGTTACACACAGAAATCTTTGCCAGGGCATCTTGCTTGGTGATGGAATTCGTGGGGACCTTGGGATTTTGTGTGGCCTGTTCCTCCCAAAGATTTAGGTCCAAAACACACTGCAGAAATAATCCAGTTTGACTTTAACCGCTTTAACTGCCCTGCCTCAATGCTAGCGAATTCTGGGAACTGTAGTTTGTGGTGGCACCAGAGACAAGGCTAAATGGCTCAGAAAACTACAGTTCTCAGAATTCACTAGCATTGAGCCAGGGCAATTAAAGCAGTTAAAGTCAAAGTGGATTACTTGTGCAGCGTGTTTAGGACCTTACACTGACTTCCATTCAATTCCAACACTTTCAGAAATCCCTTCTCCAAAATCCAAAGTGTGAAACATTTTCACTGTAAAATGCTGGTTTTGGAGAAGGATCTTAAGCAGCAATGAAACTGCTTGCCAAAGAGATGGAATGTCACTTCCTAGCATAGAAAATGGATGGCCGCAGGCTTTGTGGGGCTGGCCATGTCCTGAAAAGGGCACACTGACCCCCAGCATTTGACTACCTGGCTGTACAAACAAGATGGAGCATGTCTAGAGGAGGGCAAAGCATGAAGCCCTATGAGGAGAGACTTAGGGAGTTGGGTCTCTTTAGCCTGGAGAAGAGAAGGTTAAGGGGTGGTATGATAGCCCTGTTTAAATATTTGAAGGGATGTCATATTGAGGAGGGAGCAAGCTTGTTTTCTCCTGCTTCAGAGAATAGGACCCAGAGCAATAGATGCAAACTGCAGGAGAAGAGATTCCATCTCATCATTAGGAGGAACTTCCTGATAGTAAGGGCTGTTTGACAGTGAAATACACTGCCTTTGAGTGTGATGGAGTCTCCTTCTTTGGAGGTTTTCAAACAGAGGCTGAATGGCCATCTGTTGGGAGTGCTTTGATTCTGTGTTTCTGCATGGCAGGGAGTTGGACTGGATGGCCCTTGGGGTCTCTTCCAACTCTGTGATACTATGACTTACTTATGAGAGACACCATTGGTTGTTGTCCTCCATTTCTTGACAAGTTTAAAAAGGATCAAGATTCCACATTGAGGAGACAGAGCATGACCTTATGCTCGGTTATGCAACACCACCTTGTTAGTGAATTGCAAAATTAAATGTGCATACGCATCTCTATGTTCACTGTGCATCAGTGCATATGAATGTGCAACATGCCATGCACATTATTTGCAGTTTTGATTAATATGTTCTCTCTAGGAATCTCTAGGTCCTCCAGTACAACTCTGCCAGAAGTTGACCAAAGAGTTGTGCTGGAGTACCTGCAAGTTCTTAGAGAAAACACTTCTCTAGGCATTTGTAGGTACTCCAGCATGATTCTATGCTGGCAGATGCTGACCATAGAGTTGCACTGGATGGCCTGGCAATTCCTAAACAAGTGTTCTCTCAGGTAGAAAGAATAGTGTTGTTGTTTTTTATTTACAGTTTTTTCCACATTCACAGGGGTCCTTCACCCCTAACCTCAGTGAATGTGGAGGAACCACTGTAATATTAAGGTGCAGAATAAACTTACTTAATGTTGCCATCATTCAAGATGAATGCTCCAGTCAAGTATAAATAAATAAAACTAACCCAGACAAAACAAATGCTTTAAACCAGGAATGGCCACCATAGAGAATTTAGGAGGTAGGGAGATTTCCCATGAAGATCCTGGACTGGGAAGGGGGGCTGCACTCCCTGGCCATTTTGGCAAAACTACAAATGACTAAAAGGTCACTTTTGGTTTCTTAAAAAACTGGTTTGGAGGTGAAAAGAAGATGCAGGGAATGGGTGCACCTTGTTGACTGGAGCGTTGAGTCCTCTGAAGGCTGAAAGAGGCATTGCTGTTTGTTGTAGGATAATTTTGTGGGGTGTGTGTTTTCTTAAAATAACTTTTGGGTGATGAGGACCCAGCCTAGGGGATTGCACAGAAGCCCTTGGTGGATGCAAGCAGCACATGGAGCATACATTTCCCTCCTCTGCTTTAAATAATTTGATTGTTCTCTAAATCTGAAGAAGAGAGAACTCTTTGGTTTGTCAAGACCAAGATAATTTGGCCCAGGAAGGCCACCAATGGTTAGCAATTACCATCTTCCAAAGTTCCACAGGTCCGGTTTCCCACACAGCTGCAGTAGCCATCCACTCAAGATAAGTCCTTGTTGCGAGAAAAATAAAAATCCACTCCTCTATTTTTGTGTTGCTTTGGGGTGTATGAAGGACCCTTTTTCCCCTTTGGAGCAGGACCTTGGTTGCTCTGCCAGAAATTTAGAACAAAAGAGACAACAGTGAAGAATTATTTTCTGTAGAAGCAAAACGGAAGATGATTATTTAAAAGTTAATGAAGATGCACATCTTTTTATTTCATTTATACACCGGAGTTTGGCAGACCTTGCTCTCCCAGCAGCGGTGTGTAATGGGGTGGGGAATCATGCAGGCTTCCAGAATTTGTTGAACTGCCATTCCCATTAGTCCTAGCCAACATGGCCAGTTGCAAGGAATGCTGAGAACTGCAGTTGAATAATATCTGGAAGAGTGTAGTAGAGTCTGCTTCCTTGGAGGTCTTTAAGCAAAGGCTGGATAGCCATCTGTCGGGTATGCTTTGATTAAGAGTTCCTGCTTGGCAGAATGGGGTTGGACTGGATGGTCCTTGTGGCCTCTTCCAACTCTACAATTCTATGATCACCTGATTCCCAACCCAGTATGGAAAGACTACTAAACAAAAGGGAATGTATACAGAAAATACAACAGTGAAGGTTAGACATGTTACTGCTTTGGATTACAGTTCCCAAAATCCCCCAAACAGCACAACAGAGAAAACAGAAGTCATTATCATCCCTAGGAAAATTTGCTGTGGACTACAACTCCTATAATCCCTCAGACAATCTGACAGAAGAAATGCAGCAGAAGAGATCATCAATATCATTAGCAACCAGCACAATTGCAAAAATGCTGAAGACATCATTGTCATCATCTCTTGGAAGTTACTTCCCTGGACTACAACCCTTAGGGGCATCACTAACCATGTTGGTTTAGGATTCTAGACACTGTCGACCAGTGGTTCTCAACCTTTGGCCCTCCAAATGTATTGGACTTCCACTCTCAGAGGCCCCAGCCAGCTTGCTGAACGATCAGGGATTCTGGATGCTAAAGTCCAATGTGTCTGGAGGACCAAAGGATCCACTGTTGTAGATGAAAGAAGTAAATTTTCCACCCGATGATGATGATGATAAGAATATGCATGCCAGCCATAATCTGTATATGTCTGGCTTTTCCTGTCCTCTAAGATTAAAGAGCAACTTGGCCAGTAGAGTCAAGAGGCTTGGGAGGAATAGTCTGCTTTATGCTCACACTTTGCCCTGTGCCCTCTTGATGCTGTAACACCAACTGATTGCACTGTAGGGAATCTAGAAAGCATCTTTCCAGTAAAGTTTCATCACCTAGCATGGCAGATTTTGCACAGTACTTACTGGCTTCCGGTTGATGTGCCTACTCCATTCTGGAGCCATGATGACTGGCAGAGGGTAGGCGCTGCCAAGACTGACACCAGCCTGTGAAAGGCTGGCATTGCTCAAGGCCCATGGGGTGTGGATGTCTCCTCCCTTGATGCCCTGTAATTCTGGAACCCAGAGTCTGGCGTAGTCTCCCTGCAGTGGCAAATAATACTAGCATCATATCATTCCAAATAACAACAACAAATTTATTTTTTCCCACCTCTCCCCCTGGATCAAGGTGGGAAACAGCAACAGAATTATATACCACATACAGCATCAGTTAAAAACACATATCAATACAAAAGAACAAGTAAGACAAATACATTCAGTATTATGCAGTTTCATGATTAGAACCTACATTGCCATCGTAATCCAAGGCTTGCTTAATCATGTTAAATTTCCTGTTTTCTCTGGGGTCATTGCCAATGCCAGCGCTGTAAAGCCAGTTACCGTAGTTGCTGCAAACATCGTAATCCACCTTTGAGATTGGAAACATAAGACATGATGTGGTTAGAAATTCATCAGGTATTTAACACAATTTGCTTTCAATTTGTCCGATTCCTGGAGAGGGTCCCTCCCCCAGCACCTTTCTTGGAAGGTTTGCCTACTCTTTTCTTCCTTCCTTTCTTTGAACAGTCAATTGCACAATTATTAATTATATGAATCAGATTTGGCACTTACATTGCCACTTGCAGCTTTAAATGCAAGCCTCTGTATTGCAACCTGGAAGTCCAAACTTGACTTTGTTATCTGTTGTCAAGTTGGCTTCAACCTATGGTGACCCTAGGAATGATAGACTAAGTGCCAAGAGCCTTACAACCGTACTTGGGTCTTGCTAATTTAGGTCTATTTGTTACTGAGTACAACATTCCAAGTGAGAAGGAGCCATAAAGAGAGAAACAAAGCTACTCAATTGGTACCAGCATAGATTCAAACCACTCGGCTCCCATCCTCCAGTCCAGGCCCAAATCCTTGGTCAAGAAGCTGGCCACATTCTGGCGCCCTCTGTTGGACATGAAGCCTGTCATGGCCAGCTCACGCATGTTGGCATCGACAAAGGGAACTCCAGTTCTTCCTTCTATGAAGGCAAGAAGTCACACAAAAATTGATAGGCAGTTTTATTCTAAGGCAATCCATCTGCCCACCTCCCCTGCTGTGTTAGACTACGGCCCCCATTATCCCCAGTCTACATGGCTGGGGTGATGGAGTTTGTAATCTAGCATCTCTGAGGCAGGAAAGGCTGTTCTGAGGCATCTGTGAGAGACTACCAATGAAGAGACATGAATTATGGCTTCCCATCCACAGTGGGTTGGTCTTAATACAACCTGGGTTTACTGACCTTTCCAAGCATCAAAGAGTTTTGGGTCTTTCTTCCAGGAAACGTCTTTATCTTGAAGTCCTATGGGAGGAAGTGGGGATGAGGAAGTCAGGGAGACAATGAAGGGAGCGTTAATAAGAAGCATCAGATGGTGGAGATATTCATTTACCTGGCAAGCACTAGCTGGGATTTCATATACAAGGTTTGTTATTGTTGTTATGTGTCTTCAAGTCAACTGTGACTTAATGGCAACCCTCTCATAGGATTTTCTTGGCCAGATTTCCTCAAAGGGAGTTTGCCATTGCATTCCTCTGATTCTGCAAGCGCACAACCTGCCCAAGATCACCCAGTTGGTTTCCATGGCTGGTCAGTCCTAATCTGATACTCAAACTAGTACCTGTGCTATGTAGCTCTCAATGCATCTCAGATTTGTTGTTGTTGTGTACCTTCAAGCCATTTCCAACTTATGGTGACCCTATCACAGGGGCTGAGAGTGTGTGACTCGCCCAAGGTCACCCAGTGGGTTTCCATGGTTGAATAGAGAATTGAACCCTAGTCTCCAGAGTCATCATAGTCCATCCTCAAACCACTACAATACACTGGCTCAGCACCTCAGGTACGAGGTACATTTTGGAAAAAGTTCTTCCAACTCTCCAGTTTCAGTATCCACAAACTGCAGCATGGATATCTTTAGGCTGCAATCTTACACACACCAGGACAGGAAGGGAGACTATTTCAGTGAAATTCCAATTTTGGAAGGTTCTGACACTGAGCTAAAGGGCACATGGAGGAGACAAGGCAGAGTGGGCAAGTCACGATGTAAATTATTATCCGTTTGGAATCTTTCTCGGCTCAGTACACAAATCATGGCTCAGTTCTGTGCATTCCTACCCAGGAGTAATCCCCAATGCAACGGATTCCTAGCCGCAAATATCCACAATTTTCTGGGAATGCTGTGAGGTCCATTCTAAAGTTAATATTTCAGGGCTGAAAGGGGAGCTTGTGTGGGTGAAAGAGATTTCATACCTGTCTCACCCAGATACATACGGTTGAGTCTCCCTTGTCCAAAGTCCTAAATATTCCCAAAACAACTTTTTTCGTGGGTTGTTGAGATAGTGACAATCTTGTTTTCTGATGGTACTCAATGTATGCAAACTTTGTTTCATGCAAAAAATGATTTAAAATACCTCCAAGAATCATCCATGAAATGACCATAGTCTGAGAAATATCACAAACCAACTCACCTCTTGGAAAGAAAATCTTTCTGCCATATTTCAGGGCCACAAATCGGAAGTAATCTCTCCATGCCAATTCAAACAGCACCCTGGAGGAGACAAAGACAAACACATAACATCTCTTGTAAAACAACAACAACAACAACAGTAGTTCTCAAAACATATTAGATTCTTCACAGATCTGGAAACAGAGATGACTTATTTTGCAAGGCCTGGAAGATAAAATGTTGTGATGGAAGCCAATAACTGTTATGAAAATACCACTAAGGACCAAGGGGGAAGCCAAACAATTATTATCATTAATAGTAACAGCAGATAGGTGTTTGGGGGGTATAGATAGGTATACATGAGTACAGGATAGAATGTAAGAGAATTCATCTTATTATCCCACGTTCCACCTTAATATTTCTACAGTAATCCATGCAGAACATATCTTACCAGTAGGTACTCTGATTTGCTGTCATCTCATTTTCATATTTCTGGATCTGCTCATAAATATACCGTGGTGAGATGCAGCCCAGAGCCAGCCTAGAAAAGTAAGACCAGGATGTCATTGGGGAATGTAACACCAGGGTTGGGGGTGTCCCCATCCTTTACATCAAAGGTGGATAACCTCTTTCTATATTCAACTTCAGAGAACCTCTGGGGAGCCAAATTGCATTGAGTAGATGGTGTTGTAAACAACAGGTTGAGGCCAAAAGTATGAGTGTATTTTAACTTAAAACTCTGTCATAATAACTATGCCGTTAAAGACACATTTTGCTCTCTTGAACGAGAAATAGGAAGCCATCAGAAACTGGTGTCATGGAGAAGGGGCCATGACCATCTGGGGAACCCTAGAGAGACCACAGGAGGGCCACCAGGGATTGAGGTTCTCCACTCCTGAGTTAAGTGCTCAACCTGAGTTCAGAAAATCCACAGTTTATACGGTATATTTAACAGAGTGTTCAGACCTCTTCTGAACAAACCCTGCCAAGAAAACTCTGTGATAGGTTCACCTTTGTGTCACCGTAAGTCTGAAATGACTTGAAGGCACGCAACAACAACAACAAATGCTGTCATGGAAGACAGGACATTCCATTCATTTTGGTGCATCACTGATGTCAATCGACAGGTATGAAACATGGGCTTGTCTTTGGCCAAAGCCACCTTGGAATGGCTTGGAGTGAAGCCTCCTGAGAGAGTGGATAGGGTGGCTCAACTTTCAAGTCAAGGCTGTGTGTGCAAGGCTGTGTGCTCATTTACCATGGTGCAAACTTGGTTGAGTAATCCAGTCCTATTAATCCATTCCGTGTCTCCTTGTAAGAAGCAACCAGATTCTATGAAAATTGTAAAAAGAGAGAGCATTTTGTTAAAGAGATGACAAATAATTTTAAGAAAAGGTAGAAGATTCCTCAAGACAGAGAGCCACCTACTGGCCACTAAAGGGAATTGTTGATTTTTTTGGAAACAATTCCTTCCCAAATAGGCTGGATCCCATTACCACAGTAGTGGGTTACCTACATTTACACTTGTTTTGAATGAAGAGATTAGCATCTCCACAGCGATTCAGAACCGGTTTGGTTTTCCCACTACGTTTACCACAATCAAATATCTCCATGTTATTTTAATTCTGTTGCCGTTCACGTTTGCCACTTTATCGATTTAAAGTGGAGGCACCTCCATTTCTGGGAATGATGCACTGCGATATGAATCCATTCGGTAGCATGGTCACACTACCGAAGATGCGGATCGTTGTGGCTCTTAAAAAAAAACTACGCTAAGAGGTCCAGTGCCAAATGCACCGTTTTAAGTGGGCTTTTCAGTCGCCTCCCCGCAAACTGCAATTAATGCAGTCAGGGCAAGTGTGAACTTCACAGAAATAAACCAGTTCCACACTGGTTTATTTCTGTATTGTGAATGGGACCTTAGATGCTAGCTACTGGTGATTCCATAGCTCTGGCCACAAAGAAAGGCTCTGCTTTGCATTTCATTATTTATATATGGTGGTCTGGCAGGTGTATGTTCGTATGGTGCTCAAGTCAGGATACAATATTTTCATTTTATTAACAAACATGCAGCTAATATTTGTGTTCACTTCTGGGTGCTTCATTTTAAGAATCGACAAGTAGTTTCACTGTTCGACTACAACTCTGGAGACCAGGGTTTTATTCCCTGCTCAGCCATGAAACTCACTGGGTGATCTTGGGCTAGTCAACCTCAGGGGAAGGCAATGGCAAATATCTTGTGAAGAAATCTTGCCAAGAATACCCCAACAAAAGATGAGGTTGAGCTCAAAACCCTTAACCATCACCACAACTAGGAAATGAATCTGGCAACACCTGTTATAATCAACACAAGCACTCTTCTGTGATGGTCTATGTCCCCTGCCCAAAGCAAAAAGGGTGCATCTCTACATACTGTTTCCCAGAAGTAGTGCTGCAGTCTCATTAGGGCCTGTGTCTCCCCTCCACTGCAGAGAAAAGCAGAACGAGGATCATTGAGTGGTTCTGCCAAGGAAAAGATTAGGATCAATGTGAGTCATAAACAAAATGGAATTATGTCTCAGATATTGAAGTGGGAATACCCTTATTATTCTATAGACATCAGCAAGGAACATTTGGTGCTTTTTAAATAAACACCGCATTTCATTTATTTTATTAAATGCCATAAAATCAACTTCACTCTGTATAATGTCCTACTCAGATCCAGGTTCTGTCTGCAGACAGTGCTGTTAGTTGCTTTTTTCAGCTAGTGTGTGTGTGTTTATGTTTTTAAAAAGCAAACAAACAGTACTATCCCCAACTTCATTTAAGATCCCAGAAGGATGCAGTTAATCACTATACACACACACGATTAACAAACAGTATCATCTTTAGCAAGTGAAGAAGGCAGAAGTCCAAAGCCTTTGCTTATGTTGTATTTTTCAGTTTTGCTTGTTTGCCACTTCAGAATACACACACACACAGTTTTAATGAACACCACAGCGTTTCTGACTCCTCTGTGTTTGGAACTGAGGAGCCATCTATTTCAAGTACTTTGGATACAAGGGATAATTTCTGGATCCACAAGTTTAACACAACATAATCTCAACCCACCAGGCTTCTGTCACACTGCAGAATTAATGCAGTTTAACACCACTTTAACTGTCATGGCACCATCCTATGGAACCCTGAGATTTGTAGTATGTTGTGGAACCAGCGCTCTCTGACAGGGAAGGCTAAATATCTCGCAAAACTACAAATCCTAGAATTCCATAGCATTGAGCCACGGCAGTTAAAGTAGTGTTAAAATGGATTAATTCTGCAGCATGGCAGCAGCCCCAGATTAATGCCCACTTAATGTTGATAACAGCGTGTTTTAAACTGCCACCTTCAATGCAGCTCACTTTCATTTTGAGCTGTTAAAGAAGAAAAAATGGTAAAGGTTTTGCTAATATACTTTAAAAGTTATGTTTGTTAATCACTCTTTGATAGATAAATATCAAATACTGAAAACATAAGCCTGAAAATGTGAAGTTGATGAGGAAACCAACTGATTCCCACCTGTCATTCCAAAATCTTCCAGGGAGGGGATGTGTCCTTCTTCTATCTCTGGAGGCAGTGGCTTTAGCTGAGCGGCCATCTTCAGAAGGGGCCGGACTCTTGCCTGTGACTCCACAGCCTTGCGGAACTGTGTATAGACATCTGGCAACCTGTGTGGTTGATGGAGAGTTTAGGAAGGAAATGGAGCACCTCTCTGCCAACTAAATTGCATGTCCCAAAATGGCAGGAACAAGGGCTTATTACATGCCTTCAAATTAACTGTGACTTATGGCAACGCTGTCCTAGGGTTCTCTTAGCAGGATTCCTTCCCAAGTTTTGCCACTGCCTGAAGCTGAGAGATTGTGACCTGCCCAAGTGGGTTCCCATGATTGATCAGGAATTCAGATCCTCATCTCCCAGAGTCTTAGTCCACCACTCAAACCACCACAACTCACTGGCTCTTGGCGAGGACTACGTTAGAGCAAATGCTCCAAACTCATCAGATTGCCCTTTTTTCCTACCGTTTGCCCAGTTTGAGTGACAGGGGAAGCAGGAACTGGAGGAGTTCTTCTCATATGTATTTGATACATCACCAAGGGATTCACCTGGAAATGTGCTTGAAAGGAAGGTCATGATGGTGATAGAGGGTCGACCCCCAGAAAGTCTGGACTGCTACCCCATGCTCAGAGCAAACTTGGATCAGTGCCTTCTCTACATCAAGCTCTTCTTTAGTAGCCTACACAAAATGGAAACCAGAAGAAAGAGAGAATTTATCCTAGTTAGCAGCATTAGCTGTGCATAGAGCAACCTTAAGAGCCTCTGTGAATGGGACCATATTGGAGTCACATGCTAGCACCCAGAACCCACATAAGGGGCATGTCAGCCCACCATCCATCACTATCAGCCCTAATGGGAGAGCAGGCATCAGAAACAGTGGTTACACAGCAACTGGAGTGGGAAAAGCAGAGCAAAACACTACCAGGAATTGCCACTATATTTTATGTAGGGACTTCCTACATAGATGCTACTGTGGCTAGAGATGTGCTTGCTTGGAA
>NC_056527.1:7449505-7516951 GCF_019175285.1 Sceloporus undulatus | reverse complement strand
GTACTACAGAAGTACCAAAACTTGGGGCAGATTTTTTTTGGGGGGGGGGACTGCAGCTCTCATAGTATACTGGATAGAAGACTCTGGGAGTTGTAATACAAAAAAAATTCTTCTGACCTCTGGGAACCACTACAGTGCATGCGGCCCATGCGTGTGCACCACTGAAAATAGAGCCCCCCCCCCTCCGTGGATATTCAAGGTCACAGAGTTAGGAGGGGTGACTGCATAACACCTGAAATTCTGGGGTACACTACATCTAAACATGGAGGTTCCATTTAGCTGCCTTGGTTAATAAAATCCCCTCACACTACAAATGGCACAAGCAACCTGACATCTTCCAGATGTTGCTGGACATGCAACTCCCATTAGCACTAGACAACACAGTTAATGGTAAAGGATGATGGGCATTATAGTCCACCATCACATTTTCCAAAGTGGACTGTACAACTAATATAGCTATTCTTTTGTCAATTTTCTAAAGCTTTAAACACATATGAACTTGCCATTACCTCTTCGTGAAAAGCCACTGAAGCCACAGAACCAAGCTGGACAATAAAATCACGGACCACATCTTCTGGCTTCCCTTTTCGTACCACCAAATTGCTAAAAACAGAAACGAATGGAAAAATTAATGCCAACTGTGAGCTAGTGATAGGAACATTGGGCTGGGACTTAAAAGATCTAGGACTGCATCTGCACTGCATTAATACTACAGTTTGGCACCAGTTTAACTGCCATGGCTCAAGGCTATAGAATTTTGGGATTTGTAGTTGTGTGAGATATGTAGCCTTCTCTGTCAGAGGACTCTGGTGCCACAACAGACTACAAATCACAGGATTAACAATACATCAATGCATCAGTTTTCTATTTTGCCTCAGTTCCAGTAACACTCGTGTCTTCAACTAGTTCACAGGGTTGTTGTAAAGATGAAGTAGGAAAGAAAAGGGCCATGGACCTGCCTTTAGTCAATGGGTGAAAAGGCAGGCAAGGGAGGCAAGGGAGGCTCTAAATGTAACTAATAAGTAAAAACTGAAAAGTTTATTATCATTAAGACAATATCTGTTTTATGCTGACTTCCTAGCCCTTAATTCCATCTTCAAAAGAACTACTGCATGTACAAATTCCACAATGATAATGATGTTGTTGACATGGGGAGGCTTGTGACTTAGGCAGGGTAATGACAAAAGCTACACAGAGGTATGTCTCCTTTCTTTCTTTCAGAAAAGAAGACAGAACTACTTCAAGCTAACAGTCGACAGCAAGACTATGGTCAGCCAGGTATAAAGAATAGAATTGCCAATGTCTTTACTATCGCCTTTTCTTGTGCTTTTAACAGCAGCTTGACTGGAAGGGTGTAAGAAGAAGGTGGCCTCTTATCTCCATCTCATTAAAAGCTTCACCAGCTGATTTCTGTAGATTAACCCTCTATTAAAAGCAGAGGAGCAAACCAGGATGGGTATGTTTCAGGACAATGGCAATCTTGCAAGAGAGGGTGCAAAACTTGATGGATTAAAGATAGCCAATTCTGGAAAGGTTTAAGCCTTCTTGTACCAAAAGAATTGAAGAAGCTTCAGAACCAAGAAAACAAGCTTCAGAACCAAGGCATGGAAGACTTGCTTCTCTGGACTACAGCTGGGACTCTGGTGGGATTCATTGTGTAAAGAAGTAACTTGACTCAAGCTGTTCTCAAATGTTCACATTTTTGAATTGGTACATACCTGCCCTTCTTCTTCAACGTCTCCCTGAGATCCTTCAAACTTTCCAGCAGAAACTTGAGGCGAAAGGGACCTGTTTTGGGGAATTTGTAGTGATGCGTTTGTGTATAGTGCCTGGGGTCAAAGCAGTAGAGAGGAATGACATGGTCTGCATTATTGTGAGCCCAGTGAAGGACCTGCGGGGACAGAAAAGAGCTGCCTCAGGACAGATCAAATAAGCAGGGACAATGTAGTGCTAGTGCCCAGATAAAACCACACAAGTACCCTTTTTCCTTACAGTCAGATGAGACATATTCAGCCACCAGAAACTACAATGTGCAAACAGAAAAACTTTTAAATACCCTGAAGGCATCCGATCTTGTCAGATATTGGATACTAAGGGCCTGAACAGAGAGACCAAAATAAAGCTGCTTTGGGTCACTTTGGAGGTATGCTGTTTAAATGATGCATGTGTCCTAAGAGGCTGGAAGCTGCGCCAAAGCCATGCTCCAGTCGTTTGGAGCGCAGCTTCTGGCCTGTTAGGATGCGTGTGTCATTTAAACAGCATACCTCCAAAGTGACCCAAAGCAGCTTTATTTTGGCCTCTCTGTTTGGGCCCTAAGTAAGGTCAGCCTTGTTAGTGCACTCAGCCTTCCTTATCCACCGATTCTTTATCAAGCATCTATGGCTTGAAACTATTCCAAGAAATACAAATTCCCAAAAGCAAACCTTGATATTGCCATTTTATATAAGGGACCACATTTTACTAGGCCACTGTATATAATGGGACTTGAGCATCCATGGATTTAGGTATCCACCATCTTAATACCAAATCCCAGAGGAAACCAAGAGGCTTAGACTTAGATGGGGTCCTGCCAGGGACAGAGGCTTAAGCAGAGGCTGGGTGGCCATCTGTCAAAGGGATGCTTTGATTGTGAGTTCCTGCATGGCAAAAGGGGGTTGGACTGGGGGGGCCTTTTGGGGTCTCTTCCAACTGGGGAGAGGAAGCTGGGAGGAAAGAGCTGCATGTGTCCGCAGTGACACCTGGGGCATCCCAAAACTGACAGCTGAGGAAGCCTCCTGATTGGCCAGTGGCTCAATTAAGGCCCCGCCCACCCTGTTTGGTAACATCTGGAGCTCAGCTTTGAATGCTGTCAGTCAAGTTACATAAAGGAGCTCCAAAGGGATGGAAAGGAGGCCCAGGAAGAAGGGAGGGGGCACTGGCTAATCACGTGTGACTTCGTTAATTAATTAGTACATTCATTAATACAGCAAGTTACATAAAGAGTGATACAAAGAGGCTCCAAAGGGATGGATGGAAAGGAGACCCAGGGAAAATAAAAAGGGAGCAAGGGAGGTCTCCACTGGCTAATCAAGTGTTAATTAATAAATCAACTTAGTTAATTAATTAATATACCAAGTTGCATAAAGTGTTACATAAAGAAGCTCCAAAGGGACAGAAAGGAGACACGGAGGGACACTAATGAAGTTTAATTTAACTGCCTATCTCTCTTAATTAATGAACCAATTAGTGTTTCATTGGTGGGACCCTCCTCACCTGATCTCTCAATTAACATTTACTTTATTGTATGCTGTCTTTCTCCCAAGAAGGCGGCTTGCATAAGAGACATTAAAATGATCATCACAGCATAGGATTAATTAATTAATTAATCATATATATATAATTATTTCAGGTAACGGTCTCTCGTTACCTCGTTATCGTGGAAGCGCAAGTCGTTCCTCAGGAGGCAGAGGGCCGCCGCCGTCCTGCTGCTCAGAGCCTTGGAGCCTTCCATTGCGGCGCCACAGAGGCCTCCTCCTGAGGAGGAGGACCAAGAGGTTCATTTTCTCTTATAGCTTTGCCATGCCACCGGCTGCCTCCTGTTGCACGCTGGGACTTGTAGTTCAGCCAGGCCTAAGGGCTCTCTGGCTGAGGAGTCTAAATGCCCCTCCTAAACTGCAAATCCCACAATGCAACAGGAGGCGGCCTGGAGAGAGCTCTTGTCGCCCCCTTGAGACTCACTGAAAGAATGCAGTCGCAGCGTGAACTTTCCTAGACTCCAGTCTACTCCCTCAGAGGCAGCAGAGACTAAATGCATCTGAGGAAGGAGACTGTATCTTCTATTATAAATAAATGTGTGTGTGTGTGTGTGTGTGTGTATATGTATACATATATGCATCTGAGGAAGCAGACTGTGTATTCTACTATGAATAAATGTATTTATATTATCTGATAGTCTTTCATGCGATTGCGGACAATTCCACTTCACTGACAGGATAATGACCAGATAAGCCCAACATCATCTGATAGTCCTTTGTGCAATCGCACAATAAAGGCGGGGAAAGGACATCCTTTTCCCTGTGTGATAATCTCCATTGTGCCATTGGAGGGTCTCATAAATGCATCTGAAGATGTCTGGGAACCAAAGGCAGTAGGGTTTGGGTTTGTATTTCTTTTTGGGGATGAAAGGGGAAGTCCATGGGGTGCCAGGGCCTCCCTGCAACCCTCAAAGGGCCACATGCCAGTTGTGGTCTGCACAGTCCCCACCCGTGAAATCAACTGGAATCAACCGTGTATTTTTTAATATAGCGTAACCCACCTTGAATCCCATTGCGGGAGAAAGGCGGGATATAAACCTTGGAAATCAATCAATCAATCAATAAAATTTGGGGGATATAAGGTTGAAGTGTGCCCAAATATCAGCAGGACTGGGAACATGGCATTTTTTTTTTATTCAGGGGACACCGTTCAAAGGACCTTTGCCAGTTTAGTGTTCAACTTCCATGCTATTGTTTCTATAATGAAAATGTGCCATGCCACCAGTGACTCACCACTTAGTCACACTTGGATTTTGATTCATTTGCTTTGGCCTCTGGGGCTGATGGTCACACAATGAGGTTTTATATTTAGTCTTGTCTGGAGCGGTACAACAATGTCTGTCGTCGTGGATACTTTCCCATCATTCACGTTTGCGGTTACCCTCCAGGGAAGACAGGAGTTTTGTCCGAAATTTGGGGGGAAACATATTGTAATAATTTTGGGGACTACAACTCCCTAATACTCCCAGCCAGCATCTGGGTTTATGCTGCAGGGATGGACATTGGTTCAGCATTATTAGCTCTCCAGGACTCATGTAACACAGTCTGATGGCTACTCATAAGACTGTTATAAAGCATCTGTATTGGTTCATCCTCCAGGTGGGTATTCCCAGTGATGTAAGTGGGATCAGAGCTCAAAAGGATGGAGCAACAGGACATTTTTATTTACAGAGACAGTGCCATCATTGGTGCACTACAATGTCCCTCTGAGCGTAGCTGCAGCTCTGACAGTGGCTGGAGGGGAAGTGAATTTTCCCTGTCAATAATACATAGTTATGAGCTAACCCTGTTGCAATGCAAAGTATTCTGGGGTGGTTTGGTTTGAAATGGGAAATTAAGATCCATTTGCTTTACAAAAGATCTGCTGGATTGTTGGCATGGACCAACACAGCTTCCTGAACTTTTCTCTCTTGCTGGGAGCAGGGCTGTAGGGGCTGTTACAATTAGTGTTGCCATATGTCCTGTGTTACTCAGGCATCCTGACTGCCAAACTCCACTTCCTCCTCACCATCTCACTGGCTCCATCAAGAGCTCTGCTAGAAGAAGGAATGAAGGCCATCCCAGTGGAGTCCTCAGAAAGAGAACACAATGGGTATATGTGTGTGAGTGTGGGAAGAGAGATTTATCTGGAGGGGAAAGGCAAACTAGCCGAGTTATAGAATCATAGAGTCAGAAGACACCCCAAGGGCCATCCAGTCCAACCCCTTACCATGCAGAAAGACTTAATCAATGCACGCCCAACAGTTGACTATCCAGCGTCTGTTTAAAATCCTCCAAAGATGGTGCCTCCACCACTCTCCGAGGCAGTATCATATTCCACTGTCAAACAGCTCTCACAATCAGGAAGTTCTTCCTAATGTTTAGGTAGAATCTCTTTTCCCTGTAGTTTGAACCCATTGCTTCATGTCTGAGTCTCCAGAGCAGCAGAAAATAAGCTTGATCCATCCTTTATATGACATCCCTTCAAATATTTGTGAGGTAGCCTCCAGCGAGTGGCATTGCCAGGGTTTGTGTCACCCAGTGCAGTAACTGTGAGCAAGCGTCCATTTCTTTACACACTGAAATGCGCCCCTCACTGTTTGGGGATCAGTGGCATCACCCCACTTAGGGTGTCACCCAGTGCAGTCCACACTCTATGCACCTCCTTTGTGACCCCTCTGCCTTCGGCCGCATAGGATTGATCAGAACAGGGTGCCTTAGCGGAGCAGGTTGAGACAGCTTCCAGAAGAGATGGGAAGGGGAAAAGGGAAAGCAAAATTATGATTTAAATGCATAGAAGGTTAGGAATATTTCTAGTTGCAATTATCACAGCTTCCATAGTAGGGGTATTTAAGGTGAAGTCATGATCGGAGCGATCAGTGGTTTCAGGCAGTCAGTTGGTAAATATGTTCTCTTCTTTTGCTTTTCAAAATATGGCAACCCAACTCACAATGAGCTCTTGTGCTTCACAATTTGCCACTGTGCTGCTGGGGTTTCTTAATCTTTCCTGACAAGAGTAGAATGTTTAAACGGAAAAAATGGGAAGAAGGCAGGGTTTTAGGAATGATATGCAATACATAAATTTTTAAAGACTGAACAGTGGTTTTCAAAATGGAAATAAACCAGTGTGTGTGTGTGTTTTCAAGTCGTCTGTCAACTTATGGTGACCTTATTAGGATTTTCTTAGTCAAAGAATACTCAGAGGTAGTTTTGCCTGTTTCTCCCACTGAAATATAGCCTAACAGCACCTGCTCTTCCATCTAAGTACTAACCAGGGCTGACCCTATTTAGCTTAATAATAATAATAATAAAATTTTTATTTGTACCCCGCCCTTCCAAACGATCAGGGCGGCTAACAAAATGCACCGAAGTGCAGACAATATACAAGATTAAAAACAACCATAATAAAACAACAATCCATAAAAACAATAAAAAGCCCCTTAGCCCGTCCTCACGGCCACGAGAGAGGAGGGAGGCCCACAGGATATTTAGTCGGGGAATGCCTGATTAAATAGGAAGGTTTTAAGACCCTTCCTAAATTGGGCCAGGGTGGAAGATGAGCGGAGCTCCGTGGGCAGCGTATTCCAAAGGGCTGGAGCAGCTGTGGAAAAAGATCTTCTGGCAGTGACAGCCAACCTAGCCCCAGGCACCTTCAGGAGTTGCTGCCCAGATGTTCTGAGGGTGCGAGGCGGAATGTACGGGGAGAGGCGGTCCTTCAGGAATCCTGGGCCCAAGCCATTTAGGGCTTTATAGGTAATAACCAACGCCTTATATTGAGCTCGGAAGCGGATGGGCAGCCAATGGAGATCTTTAAGCACAGGTGTTATGTGGCTGGTCCTGGGAGCACCAGTGACCAGCCGCGCTGCCATATTCTGCACCATTTGCAGCTTCCGAGTTTGGTATAAGGGTTGCCCCATGTAGAGTACATTACAGAAATCCAGTCTCGAAGTTACCAGAGCGTGTACAACAGTTTCAAGGTCCCTCTGGGCCAGGTATGGGCGCAGCTGGCGAATCAGCCGAAGCTGATAACAGGTACTCTTGACCGTCGCATTCACCTGAGCAGTCAGGTGAAGGGACGAGTCAAGAAGCACCCCCAGACTGCGCACGGAGTCCTTCACGGGGAGCGTGACCCCATTCAGGACAGGTGGAACCACCTCCATTCCTGGACCAGGGGAACCTATCACTAGTACCTCCGTTTTCTCTGGATTAAGTTTGAGTCGGTTTTCCCTCATCCAGCCCATTACTGACTCCAGACAGGCCACGAGAGGAGAGACGCCATCCCCAGTCACTGCATCAGTCGGAGACATAGAGAAAATGATTTGGGTGTCATCAGCGTACTGATAACCCCGCGCCCCATGTCTCCGGATGATCTCTCCCAGCGGTTTCATGTAAATGTTAAATAGCATGGGAGACAGAATGGCTCCTTGAGGGACCCCGGTTTTAAGGGCCCGCTCGCTGGAGCACACGTCTCCCAGCTGCACCATCTGGGACCTCCCAGAGAGGTAGGAGCGGAACCACTGGAGCGCAGTGCCCCCGATTCCCACCTCAGCCAGGCGCCCCAGAAGGATACCATGGTCTATGGTATCAAAAGCCGCTGAGATGTCCAAGAGCACCAACAGGGACACGCTTCCCCTGTCAATGCCCAGACGGAGATCATCGACCAAGGCGACCATGGCCGTCTCAACCCCATGACCCGCCCGGAAGCCAGTTTGAAATGGGTCCAGATAATCCGTTTCATCCAAGACCGCCTGAAGCTGGATCGCAACCGCCCTCTCGATCACCTTTCCCAAAAATGGTAGCAGCGAAACAGGCCGATAATTATTATGAACCAGGGGGTCAAGGGAGGGCTTTTTTAGGATCGGTCTTACTATGGCCAATTTAAGATCCGATGGAAATCGCCCATCCCTGAAAGATGTATTAATTATCCGGCGTAACAAAAGTGTTACCGCCGGTCCCCCCTGGGCTGCTAACCACGAGGGACAGGGATCAAGAGAGCAGGTTGTCTTCCGAACACTTCCGAGGATCTTGTCCACATCCTCGGTACTCACCGACTCAAACTGATCCAGTATAACACAGTCCACGGAGGCTCTGGACGCTTCTACCCTAGGTTCTGCCATAATGTCGGCGTTCAGACCTTCGCTTATACGAGAAGTTTTATCCACGAAAAAGTCGTTAAACAAGTCACAGCAGGCCTTAGAAGGTTCAAGGATCTGGTTCAGGGCGGGAGGGAGCTGAGTTAGCTCCCTGACCACCCTGAACAACTCTGCCGGACGCGACTCCGCGGACGCAATACGAGCACCATAGAACGAGTTCTTTGTTGCTCGTATTGCCTCTCCGTAGTCCTTTAACAGTCGGTCTAGGAGAGTCTTGTCGTTTGAGCAAAGGTGTTTCCGCCAACGGTACTCTAGCCGTCGCAGGACCCGCTTCCTCGCCCGGAGATCTTCCGTATACCAGGGCTTACGTTTGGAAGCGGGCCTGAGAGGGCGCTTGGGAGCGATTCTGTGTATAGCCCCAGAGAGACCGGTATTCCAGATACCGGTGAGGGCATCAACAGAGTCGCCGTCATTTCCAACCGTGAGCCCCTCTAAGGCTTCTTGGAACCTCTCAGGTTCCATCAGCCTACGAGGGTGGACCATTCTAACCGGTCCGCCACCCCCGGGGGGGATCTGGGTAGAGGCCTTGATTTTCACCTCTACCAGGAAATGATCCGTCCATGACAAGGGGGAAATATTAGCTATTTCCACCCACGGATTATCCGCCTCCGAACAGAAGACCAAATCGAGAGTATTACCCGCACAATGCGTAGGACCCTGTATCAGCTGGGACAGGCCCATGGCCGTCATGGTCTCCATGAATTCCCGAGCCGCACCAGATGGAACAGAGCAGGCCGTGAGGGAGATGTTGAAGTCACCCAGGACAAGAAGCCTGGGCGTCTCCAACATCAGCTCAGCAACCAGCTGTGTCAGCTCGTTAAGGGAGTCCGCTAATGCACGGGGTGGCCGATACACTAACAGAATCCCCAGACTGTCCCTAGCCTTTAGGGTCAGGTAAATACACTCGATATAGGTGGTCTGCCGGAGGTGGTTCCTGGTGAGGGACACGGTGTTCCTATGTACCAAGGCCACACACCCCCCCCGCCCACCTAACCTGCGCTGGTCCTTCACCGAGTACCCGGCAGGCAGGGCCTGAGCCCACACAGCATCCCCTTCAGGCCCCAGCCAGGTCTCGGTAATGCAAGCCAGGTCACACTTAGAGTCCTCCAGGAGATCCTGGAGGATGTGGGTCTTGTTATTAATAGACCTGGCATTGCACAGGAGCAGCGACAGGGTTTGTGGCACGGTTGGAGTGACCCTCAGGTCCTTCAGGTTGGGAGGGGGACAGGAAGGCGAGATAGATATGATGCATCTATCCCGTCTTCCCCTGGAACGAAAGTCCCTTCTCCCACCGCCATACCTCCCCCTGCCCCACACAACCTCCATTGGGGCTCCGCCCACCAAGGTGTTATCCCCGGCCCAGGCATCCCCCGCATCCCTATCCTTCCCCCACCCTCCTATGGCTGTTAATGGAGCAGAGGTTAGCCACTGTAGGCATCCCCTGCTCCTAAGGCTATTCTAGCCTCCTATACCCGTTGAGACTGCGCAGCTGCGCAGGAGTGCATCGTCGGAGTTCCCCAGTCCGCGGGCGGCACTCCCGGGGCGGTGCGCAGATGCCCAACGAGGCACAGTCCCAGCAGCGGCGGCGGCGTCGGTGGTCCCTTGGGCGAGGAGGCAGAGGGGGGCGTGTCCGGGAGGGCCGGTTTCCCGGCTTTTGTACCCGCTGCTCTCACCAGCGGGCTCCTCCCAAACTTTCCCCCAGCAGTCTTAAAGGGCCCCTCTCGCACCTGGCCGCCAATCGCCAAAGCCAGGCCGAGCCCAGAGTCTCAAGCGGGGTCCCCCGCCGCGGAGTTCCCCAGTCCACGGGCGGCACTCCCGGGGTATATAGCTTAGTATATATCTTTTTACTAGCATATGACATTCAAGCATATCCTACAAAAGATAACAAAACACAACCACTTTCCTCAGCCTGGTATAGTCCAGGGATGTTGCATTACAAATTCCATCATCCCCATGCTGGATTGGGGTTGTAGTCCGGTGCATCTGGAGGGCACCAGATTGGAAGAACCTGCCCTATAATATTCCTGAAGTGTCAGAAACCAGAGTAATATCATTTCTAGATAAATGTAATGCATCTGGTTCAATGACATATTCTAAAGACAAGGACACAATTATAATTGTAATATATATTCACAAGACAGCCAGTGTAGTATAATAGTTTGAGTGCTGGACTAGGACTTTGGGAGATCAAGTTTCAAATTGCTGCTCAGCCTTGGAAACCCACAGCGAGACTTTGAGCAAATCCCACTCTCTCAGCCTCAGAGGAAGGCAATGGCAAACCCCCCTCAGAAAAGATCTTGCCAAGAAAACCCTGTGCTAGGTTTGCCTTAGGGTTGCCTTTAGATGGAAATTACACTTGTCCCTCCACATTTGCGGCTTTGATTTTTGCAGATTTGATTATTCATGGATTTTATTAATATGTTCTCTATAGGAATATCTAGGTCCTCCAGCACAACTCTAGGGTCAACTTTAACCAAAAGACGCACTGAAGGACCTAGAGATTCCTAGAGAGAACATTGCACTAGGCCTTTGTAGTTCCTCTAGCATGATTCTGTGGTCAGCGCCTGGCAGATGTTCACCATAGAATTGCACTGGAGGGCCCAGAGGACCCTAGAGAGGTGTTCTCTCAGGTAAAAATAGTGTTTTTGTTATTTGCGGCTATTCCACATTCACGGGGGTCCTGTACCCCTAACCACAGCAATTGTGGGGGGATGAGTGTACTTGAAGAGGCAGACAACAACAATATTATATTCATAGTTTTTGTGAGGTTTTGGGGCTATGTGGCCATGTTCTAGAAGAGTTTATTCCTAAAAGCTCACAAAAAACTATGGATGCTGGCCACAAAAGCCTTTGACGTCACAATATTATATTCACATTGTGACTTTATATTTCTGATGCCAGATAACGAGAGAGAATTCTCTCTTTAAACTTCTCCTGCATTTTCTATGGATTTATACTTTCAAAATGCCACTAAGTGAGTTTATGCAATCACATTTTACAAAATTACTCACGTTTCCTCTATCCCTGTTGATTTATGTGGCTTCCTATTTGCAATGGAGCTATTTTTAAGCTTTCTACTATATTCCTATTGTTCACTGAGAAGATAACCATCTGATCTAGACAAGTGGCTTGTTCCCTCACTTCTCAGATCTGACGTTGTCCAAAAGCGATTTAAGTGAGACTTTGCCATCCAGCCAGATACTGTATGGGCAAAACAATATATGTGTGTGCTTTAGCATTATTCTTTTATCAGTAACAGCTATACTTGTAACATTTTTGTCCGCAGCACATGAGATGTCTTGCTGCTCACTGGCCTACATACATGCTCAGGTCGGCATAGCTACAACTACGACTCCCACTGGCCATGCTGGGAGATGTAGTACAAAAGAGACATTACTCAAACACTTGAGGCACTTGTAGATGTCATGGATAAGCCAGCTGTCATGTAAGTAGTTGCTGTGGAGACTGTTGTACCTGTGGTCTAGATGTGGGGGGCTTGTGGGGATCGAATTATTCACTACTTTCATTCTTGAAGAAAACAAAAAGTGTAGCAAAAAGTGTGAAAAAGTCTTCGAAAACTGTGACATTTCAAAGGTCCAAAGCGCACTGCAAAAACAATCCAGTTTGAGACTGCTTTAACTGTCCTGTCTCAGTGCTAGGGAATCCTGGGAATAGTAGCTTATTGTGGCACCAGAGCTCTCTGACAGAGAAGGCTAAACGTCTCACAAAATGACAGTTCCCAGAATTCCCTAGTATTGAGCCAAGGCAGGTAAAGTGGTCTCAGACTGGATTATTTTGGGGCCTTTATATACTATACTATTTGCAGTCTGGAACTTGGATTGTTAAGTTTAACTTTGTTTAAAATTTTATATTGGTAATTTTTATATTTTACGATTTTAAGTGTACAATTTTAATTGTTGTGTTTAAGTATGTTAGCCGCCTTGGGTCCCACTTTTGGAGAAAGGTGGGATAATAATAATAACAACAATAATAATAACAACAACTTATTTTGCACACAATTCACAGTTGTTGTTTTTGGCAGAAAGCAGCATTTGTTCATAAATGGTTATTTTCTAGCTGTCTGGGGGATTCTGGGCAGTGTAGCCCAACACATAGCTTTCCCAAGCTGCCATTAAGCTTGACCCATGGCAATGAATATCTTAGCTGGAAAAATGCACGACTAGCCTTGTTAGAATAAAGTATTCAAGGTAAATAAATCATTTTGTCAAAAGATAACAGCCGATAGATGGCGCTGATGGGATACATATACAGTAGTACTTTAATTTCTGGGTTTTAGGGGATTGCTCTTTTGACAGCAACTTGATGTGCATCATTCTTTTGTGGCAAATGCTTTTATTTGCAATTATTCTACTTCTATCCATCAGGAATCATTCCATGATGTATTCCAGACCATTGCAATTCCTCCAACAGCACTCTGAGAATCTTTAAAATGAGAATCTTAACTCTAAAAAACATACGCACATTTCTCATGCTGGAAGTGGAAGGATTCAAAATACGTATGTGATCTGGCAAAAACTAGTGTGTTGTCTAATGCAGCGGTTTCCAACCTGTGCTCCATGGAGCCCTTAGGGCTCCGCAAGTCAAAAAGGTTGGGAACCCCTGGTCTAATGGAATCTAAATAGCTAGAGGAAGTAGACTGAAGTCTACAAAAGCTCATGCTGCCAATTTCTTTCTTTCAGTTAGTCTCAAAGGTGCTGCAAGACCTCTCTTCAACTTTCATACAGTTGAGGAAGAGTATGAGGCAGTTACCCACAACTTTATGGAAAACCTAGAGTCCCATTAAAAGAGTGAAGGGTTGTTCTAGGAACGCCAAAAGGTATGGGCAGATACTTCCTACACTTCCTGCTCTATGCAAGTGTTGGAGAATGAAGTATCAGATTTCTTTGTTTTCAAGTTAAAATAGATCTGGGCCATGTTACACAACTAACATAATATTACATAATACAGAACGAGCTTCTCTTATCCAGAACAATCTGGATGAGAAGTATTTTGGATTTCAGATTCCCCCCCCCACCCAGATTATTTGCATATATAATAAGATTCTTTGGAGATGGGACCCAAGACTAAACATGAAATTGATTTATGTTTCATATACACCTTATACACATGACCTGAGGGTAATCTTATACACAATATTTTGATAAATTTGTGCACTAAACAATGTTGCTGTACACTGAACCATCAGAAAGCAAAGGTGTCACTGTCTCAGCCACCCAGGTGGGCAATTTGGGATTTTGGAGGATTTCAGATTTCTGGATAAGGCATACTCAACCAATAGCAACATGTCAATAACATGATATGTTGTTCTACAAAAAAAAAACCCTAATGTTTTTAGTGTGTTGTTCTGTTACTCTTGAAAAATAATATTGTTACACTCATGAAAATAATGGCTAATAACAATGATACAAACTTTTAATGCTCCAAACTCTGGTTCAACACACATGGCCAATGTGAAGCTGAAGACTCTGATGATGCCAGCCACAGATGCTAGCGAAACGTCAGGAAAAAACTATTCAAGAACATGGCCGCATAGCCTGAAAACCCACAAAAAAACTACACATGGCCAATATCACTATTGAAACTGTTGGTGGAGGCCATAAGTTTACAAAAGAATGACCTTGGGCAAGTCACACTCTCTCAGCCTCAGAGGAAGGCAAAGGCAAACCCTCCTGGAACAAATCTCACTAAGAAAACCCTGTGATAGGCTTGCCGTAAGTTGGAAACAACTTGAAAGCACATAACAACAACCCACCTTTTCAACTGCTGTAAAAAAATATCCCAGTTTCTTTCTCCTCCTCCCTCTTTCCTCCTTTGTTCACAGCTTACTTCAGTTAGTGCAAACTGAATTCAGAGTGCAAAAGTCACTTACACTTAATTAATTGAGCAAGGGGAAGTTGGAGAGAAGGGAACACAGAATTTTTCTTTTCCCACTAGACTGAAGTGAAAGCAAACTGCTACTGCATTTCCTAGCTTGAGTGTTTTTCCTCATTAACAACTTTCTCCTTCTTGACTACACTCTGATGTTACTTGGCTATGTCTGGTTTTGATCTATTAAATTTTGGAAACTATGCTTGCCATGTCAGTTCTTCTGTAAAAGTTACATTCCAGACATCTCCATCATCATCATCATCATCATCATCATCATCATCATCATCATCATCATCACTACCATCATCATCATCATTATTGCATTTTGCACTAATGGTACTGTAGCTTCCCGAATAGCCATACTAGCTGGGGGATTCTAGGAGCTGTAGTACAAAACAGGGCAAACTTCTCCAAGCCTGCATTTGACTGGTTTACAACTGGCATCCCTTTTGCTTTAAACTTATCTTCCTGTAGGAAACTTGCAGTTTTTCCTTTGCAAATAGGATGGCAAATTGGGGGAGGGGAGGAGGAGGGATGGAATCGCTGGACGGAAAATATCACAGAAACAATCCCAAGCTGACGGGGCGCTTACGCAGAGTTTGGTTTATAAATGGGCTTGCGTGGAAAGTGGCCGCACTGTTCAGCAGCCAGCCAGCACAAATCTCTTATCTCCAAAGCCATATGTTCTTACTTCCTCGTCGGTGGGTAAAATAAGACCCACTGTGGTTTGGAAGCTGGGGAACAAAAATAAATCCAAAAATAAAAATAAATGGCCAGCAAACTGTGCTAGGAACACTGATTTTATTTGGGAATAAAGACACAAGAGTTTATTTCTGATTAAACTAATAATAATGATAATGATAATAATAGGAAAAGAGAGAAGATAGCAACTAGATGGGAGGCAGTTGTTGCAAAACCTCCAAAAAGTACATAACTCAGAAAGACATTTAATATCAAGACAACTTTATAGAAAAGCCAGAAATAATGTTTAAAGCAATCAGTTTCCATTAGTCCTTATGGAGTGAAACCTTAATTTGTTATCACTGCTCATATTAATAATTCAAACATGACTCTTTCCTTTTGTGGGGGTGATAACAGAATGAATAAAGCTAAACATCTCTAGAAGTGTCTCAAATGCACTTAAAAAGTAACTTAAAAAGTAAAGTTCAGTAACTAGAACGTTTTACTTTTTATACCAATGAAGTAACATCAGTCACACTTGTCATCTTAGTTTCAAAGCATAATAACCTTGTTTCGCTGGCATTACTAAGAAAAACAACAGGTTAAGTACTTGTTATTCCTTACTGCAAAACTCTTGAAAATATAATTATAGCAATACAGGTGTACCTCACTTAATGATATCAATCTGTTTCTGGACAATACTTGGTTAACATAAAATTTAGTACCAGAGTCAAACATAAAAAGGGGACAGGTGCAACTTCCTGCATTATTAAAAAAAAAGCTCAACATGTTTCAGTAATTGTTAAATTAACATTAACTGTATGTACATGTGAAATGAAACAATCCAGTCATAAGTAGGGGGAAAACATTTTCAGCTTTCTAGAGCATTCCCTCCCAAAATGTGTCCAATGAGGCCTTTTTCTGTCTTCTGCTTGTCTTATGATGTTCATCTTGGCAGCCAAACTTTCAGATGTAAGCTTTTAAAAAAAACATGTTGGGCATAGCTGCAAGAACAGGTTAATCTATTCTCTCTTTTCTTTCTGCTTTGCTTTTTATGTATGTAAGGGACAATGGAGGCAGCTGCTGTTTACTTTTCCTGTTGTAGGCAGGCAGGCACACAAAGCTACCATAGTATTGGCTGGAGTCGAATCCCCATTTTTCCTCAGTTCAAGCTTTATTGCATTGCTTACTGCAGACACAATGCTGCAATCCAACATCAAAAGTCTGCATTTCTCCAGCACTGTTCACAATCCTCCCAGTGCCAACTCCGCTAAAGAACTTCCAGTTAGACAGAGGAGAAAGAGGAGGAAAAGGGAGACTAGGAGGAATATTGGGTAAGTACCAGCGACAATGGATGGCAAACCTGTGGCCCTTGAGAAGTTTATTGGATTCCAACTCCCAGCCAGCATGGCCAATGGGCATGGATGAAGGGATATGGGTAGAGTTGCAACACTGGAAGAGCTGCAAGTTCACCATACTGGCACAAACACTCCTGAACCCAGTTTTCTAGATTGGTTCCCAATTTAATTATACTTGCTGAGTTGATTTACCAAAATTAACAGGGTCTGGGGCAGCAGCCCTGATCAATAACTCGTATAAAGGACATTGATTTCAATGGCACTGTTCCAAGAACAACAAAATCTGAAAGCAACCTTCAGTGCCTCTTCCTGTCTCCATCCAGACTGCAGCCAAACTGTTCTTTTGTTGTCTTTTACACAGACATGTTGATTACCTCTCTTTTTTCCTTTCTGTGAGCAGAGTAGTGGAAGACTTGATGTCTTTTCAGATTAGTTTTGTTGTTCTAAAAATTCTGATAATGATTCCTTAAGTAAAAGCAGTTTGCTAGCTATTTAGTCCCAGGGCTGTATATCACCTATGCTTATTTTGTCCAATACCCAGTGTCACAAAATAAGTCATCATCATTTCCCCCCATTCTGTAGATGGAAAGACTGAGGCTGAGAGAGAAGAAACTACCCTAGGGTCACTTAGTGAAGTATATCTGTGTTCAAACTTTTCTTGTCTATCCTGTGTCAGTAAAAACTGAAACATATACACAATCCTCCAGCTTGAGGTAAAGGACAAGATGACGTACCTCCTTCACCATTCCACATCCAGAAGCTAACTAGGCCTCCAGTGGAACCTGGTGCTGGGATTGCTTCATTTAACACACCAGAGAGCAGGAGGGTCATTTAAGGGATGAAGACAGACTGTGCAGCACATCCAGCTATTGGTGTGTGCCTTTCAAGTTGTTTCTGACTTATGGCTACCCTAAGATTTGCTCAGAGGAATTTGCCTTTGTTTTTCTCTGCAGCTGAGAGAGAGTGACCTGCCCAAGATCATCCATGGCTGAGCTGGGGTTCCAACTCTGGTCTCCAGAGTCATGATGTTCAGCATGCAAAGGGGTCTTGTGGCTCCTTTGAGACTAACTGAAAGACAGAAGCATGAGCTTTCATAGACTTGAGCCTACTTCCTCAGATGCGTGAAAAGTCCAATACTCAAACCACGATATTCTGCAATATGTGGCCACACTCTTTAAGGACACAACAGGCAGCAGCATCCCCTTCAGAAAGTGAGCAAGGCAGGGAAGAAAGAAGGGCCGGTCAAGACTTGTCTGGACACTTGCCAGAGCAGGCCAGTGTGTTTTGCTTCCTCCTTTTGCCAGAGAAGGAAATCAAAGTTGGTTGCTGCTCAGCCATCTTCACAAGCATGCAGCAATTCTTGCTCAGGATCCTACCGCCAATAGTAGTAGTGTATGTCTATATCAAAAAATTCTAAAGCTAATATAATAAACTATTATGGTAATACAGTTGGCCTTCCACATTTACGGCTTTGACTTTTGCGGATTTGATTATTTGTGGTTTTGATTAATGTGTTCTCTCTAGGAATCTCTAGGTCTTCCAGTGCAAATCTGCCAGAAGTTCACCATAGAGTTGCGCTGGAGAACCTAGAAGTCCTTAGAGAAAACACTTCTCTAGGCATTTGCAGGTCCTCCAGCATGATTCTGTGCTCAACTTCTGGCAAATGCTGACTATAAAGTTGCACTGGAGGACCTGAAGATTTCTAGAGAGGTGTTCTCTTAGGTAAAAAAAAGAATAGTATTTTTTATTATTTGCAGTTTTTCCACATTCATGGGGGTCCTTCACCTGAGCAAATGTGGAGGGACCACTGTACCGTGTGCAGTTCTTACATCATTAGTTGTTTACTGCTACAATTGGATGTATACATTATACACAAATAACCACAAAGCTGTCTCACACATTCTACTGGTTGTAACGCATTGAGGGGAAAACATAGATGTAAGAGTCTCAGATAGCGTTCAGTCCTTTATGCATGCAAATTCATTGTTTCATGTAATTCTTGCCATTCTTCACAGTAGTGGTAACACCTCCTTCCTTCAGAGCTCATACACATAAACAGCTGTAACTTCAGTATCTCCTACCTCATCTGTCAAATACAAACTCTTATCTTAAAGGTTCCAACGCATCAGCAAAAATCCAATATTTCAGCAAGAAAAGGCAGCTACATCTGGGTAATCTCCAGCTGTCTTTGTTCCATCATCATATTTTTCAGTTTTCAAAGATATAGCTGTGTTAGTCTGTAGACTCAGAATATAGAGAGATCTTGTATCACTTTTGAGACTAACCTCAGATGTATTTGGAGTCCAAATGGACCTGAGCCCAGATGCCTCTGAAGAAGTAGACTTAAGTCTATGAAAGCTCATGCTGCCAATATTTTTCAGTTTTGTGAGACATTTAGCTTTTCTCTTAGACACTTCTGGTGCCACAAAAAACTACAAGTCCCAGGATTCCATAGGATGGAGCCATGACAGTTAAAGCAGTGTCAAACTGAATTAATGGTGCTGGAGCGGGAGGATGCAGTAACTCTGAGTTAGTCATAATGTGGCTGAATATATAGGGATTCAACCCCAGAGTTTGGAGAACTATTAGCTTACATAGACTTCTTCCACACTTTTTTTCCTTCTTAAATTCTTTGCATTCAGAATACAAAGAAACTGGTACATTTTGCAATAATAATAATAATAATAATAATAATAATAATAATAATAATAATAATAATATATTTTTTTTAAAGCTGAAACAAAATATTCTTCCCTATCTGTATTTCAGAATTTAGCACTACACTACGGTTGGGCAAGACCTGGTCTGTGGGCTGTATTTGGCCACTGAACCACACTTCTATGGCCACACTGCCACATCTCAAAGCAGCCACACCACTGTTCACCACACAACTTCTGCCTCCAGTTCTTGCCTGGGTTATACTTGTTTGGCACCAGTGAAAACACACAAAAATGATATACAGTTAAGTTTTTGCTTTTGTTTTTAAAGAGTCCAAAGAGCAAATTTAATGTGCAGGGGTGTGTCTCCTTCAGCTAGAATCCTTTCTGCAGCTAATTTCAAGCAAAAGCAAGCAGCATTATTTTGCTGCAGGTTCAAAGATTGGTTTTGGAGCCTTGTCTTTCTTTCACTAAAGGGGTTAACCACTAACAGGTGCAGATAGGAAGTCAAGGATTGTACTGACAAAAAGTGTGCTCCACCTCAACATGTGCATACATGTGTGTGCACACATGCAAAACCTGTCTTACAGAACTGAATTACAGAGATAAAAGAGGCCCTGTATGCCATCACATTTGAGTTTGGAAAAACTTTTTTTTTTAATCTCTAGCTCCCAGAATCACATAGCCACCATGGATGGATCCAAAAAAGCAACAGATCTCCATGCAAGAAATCCCAAATTAGGTCCAATTTCTGCCAGTTACATGCAACCGAAGGAGGAAGGAAGTTACCCTCCATCAGCCAAGCAGCACAAACCAAAATCTGGACCTGTCCTCCTGTAAAATAGCCCAGAGTTGTTCTCCCCGCATTGCAGATGTTGGCATTATGCAGTAGCTGTAGTAGTAAAGGCAGTCTCCAGTAGTAAAGGCAATTGTTGTCCCTCCATAATGAGGCTGGTGAGCTGGGGCTGGGGCACAGTGTTGTGTCTGCAAACAAGTTGCACTCTTTGGCACAAACGGGAGAAATCCTGGCTAATACCGGAAAAGCCTTTCTAAAGAAGCACCAGGAAAGGAAACATCGAGTTGTACTTCCTCTAGAACCAGAGAGTCAGAAACTCACAAAGTGAGGAGGAGGAGTTCTCAAAGTAAAGATATTCCAGAGCCTTTATCTGAATATTCAGCTGAAGGAGAGGACACCTAGTTATGCTCATTGCAAAATAATGAGTCCACGCCAGCAGTGGGGTGTGTGTGTGTTGTGTGCATGTCCTTTTCAACTTATGGTGACCCTAAGGCAACCCTATCATGGGGTTTTCTTGGCCATATTTGTTCACAGGAGATTTGCCATTGCCTTCCTCTGAGGCTGAGAGAGTGTGACATACCCAAGGTCACCCAGTGGGTGGGTTTAATGGCCCAGCAGGCAATTGAACACCGGTCTCCAAAGTCATAATCCAATGCTGAAAGCACTATGCCATGGTAGCTCTCCCAGCAGTGTAGTACTGTATAAAAATATTTGATCAGGTGAAATGAATAGGGATGGGGTTTTTGGCTGCTTTAAGGTGAGTGGGGAGGGTAGACATCCTGCAGAAGAAACTCCTTCCCATGAAAAGGCACAATAGTTTCAGTTGCCAACTGATGGTGGTGGTGGTGGTGGTGGGGAATAGTTACGTACCATCCAAAACTTCAGAGATGAAAACGGGACAAGTGTGTGCCCAACCAACACCAGAACACAGTCAAGATGGCAGGTTATTAACAGGGAAGAGCTGACAGGCTAGGAGAGGCAGCAGCAGTTTGATTTTGCCTAGGTTTACAAAGGCTACATCTGCACTTGAGAAATAATGCAGTTTGACACCACTTTAACGGTTTTGTGAAATATTTGGCCTTCTCTGTCAGAGTGCTTTGGTGCCACTACAAATCCCAGAATTCTATTGCATTGAGCCATGGCTGTTAAAGTGCTGCCAAACTGCATTATTTCTGCAGTGCAGATGCAGCCAAGGAAGGGCAAGATCCCCACCAACTTTCTTCTCAACTCAACTTTCCATTGTGTAAACTGAGGACAAACAACTTTTCCACTTTAAACTCCTTACGACAAATGAAGTAAACTGAGTACAAAGGGGGAAAGTGGGAGGAGGAATGGGAAACTGGGACATCTTAAATGCAGCTGACAAAGTTTGATGATACAGGAGTCATCCAGACAAGTTTGTAATATAATAAGATACAAGAATTTCATAGCTGCAAGCTCCCCAGGAGCAGAAACTGTACCGAAAAATTTCAGAGCAGAATTTCTCTTTCTCTGCCTTGCAGGATGAAAGCCAGCACTGAATACTGATTTGAGTGCTGGACTATGATTCTGGAGACCAGGGTTCGATTCCCAGCTTGGCCATAAAACCCAGTGGGTTTCTGCTGTGCCAGAGAATAGGACACAGAACAGTGGATGCAAACCAAGGAAGAGATCCCACAAAAACATTAGGAGGAACTTCCTGACAGTAAAGGCTGTTTGACATTGGTGCTTTCTGCACTGCCATTTGGGACGTCCTCCGGACGTCCCATTTTAAAAAAGGGGCGTCTCTTATAGACGCCCCTGGGCCTAGTACGGACTCTGTCCGTACAAGATGGCGCCGGCTCTTCTACATGGCCGGCGCCATCTTTGCGTATCGGACGCTGAGCGTCCGTATGCGTCGCGCCGCTTGTGACGTAGCGAGCGCGCCCCTGGCACCTCGCTACGTCGCAAACGCGACGGAAAAAGAAGCTCCATTTTGGAGCTTCTTTTTCGGTCCGCGCGGGAGTCGGGCCATGTGAAGGCTCCGGCTCCCCCGCGGACCTACTGGCGGCAGCGGTCTGTACCCCGCCATTGGAACACACTTCCTCAGATTATGGTGGAATCTCCTTTCTTGGAGGTCTTAAAGCAGAGGCTGGATGGCCATCTGTTGGGGATGCTTTGATTGAGAGTTCCTGCATGGCAGAATGGGTTTGGACTGGATGGCCCTTGCAGTCTCTTCCAACTCATTCTATGGCCTGTTACAGACTGCAAAAATAAAGCTGCTTCGGGTCTCTTTGGAGGTATGCTGTTTAAATTATGCATGCATCCTAAGAATCTGGAAACTGCACCAAAGCCACACTCCATTCCTAAGCACTGGAGTGCAGCTTTGGTGCAGCTTCTGGATTCTTAGGACCCATGCATCATTTAAATAGCATACCTCCAAAGAGACCCGAAGCAGCTTTATTTTGGCAGTCTGTAACAGGCCAAAGATTCCTCCTAGTTTCACTCCTCCTCCTCCTCCTCCTTCTGTATCCAGGTCTGCTTTTCTTACAATATATAGAAGTTTATTACACAAAGGAAATCGGAAGTTTATATCCTGATATAGTATATAATATTATATATGATATAATATATAATATCATACATTATATATTATTATACGGTCCTCTCTCTGAACTTGCGGAGGATCTGTTCCATCACACACACAAACCACATGAATTTGGAAATGTGCATATATTCAAGCCCCATAGCTTTGAATGGCTGCAGGCTCCTGTGTGCAGCCATGTGCATGCATCACAGGCATGTGCACCAATCACTTTAATGGAGGTTGCCTCTCCATGAATAATCAAAATCACAGATCTCATGTCTGTGAAAACGGGGGGGGGGGGGACTGTATTTTTTATATATATATATAGTGGGGAAATTGCATAATTACGCAAAATAACTTTGCACAATGTCGCACAATTAAAGTGGTCACATAGGCCCCATACAGACAGGCCAAAATAAAGCTGCTTTGAGACACATTGGAGGTATGCTGTTTAAATGATGCATGCTTACTAAGAGTCCAGAAGTTGCGCCAAAGCTGCACTATAGTCCTTAGCAGTGGATTGTGGCTTTGGCACGGCTTCCGGACTCTTAATACGCATGCATCATTTAATCTGCATACCTCCAAAGTGACCTGAAGCAACTTTATTTTGTCCTGTCTGTATGGGGCCAAAGAAGCATTAATGTGCATCTTTTTACTTTTGAGATTGCAATGACAATGCATTTCTGACATCACTTTATTTGCACTGTTGCGTGTGATAATTGTTTGTGCAATTACTTGCCATTGTTGCTTTATTTGTGGGATGCTTCAAATGCGCTTTAATCTTTCTTGGATGCCGAAATCAGCCAGTGTGTGTATGTACATATATAAATGGAAAAGGCAGGCTGATAAGAGAGGCAGCCTTGCCTGACCCCTTTGCACTTGGGAAGGATCCTGGAGACAGCCCCTCCAGCCCCTCTGATCCAGCCCAGCCTGGGCAGCCGCTTTCTTCTCGCAGGCTTTCCAGGGCCCTGATTGGCCAGCCAGCCCTTTGACGTCACCCCTTCCTGCCACTTTTGTCCCTTTGCCAGAAAACTCTCCCTCTCCAAGAGTTGCTCTCTGCTCCAGCTTCAAGATCAGCATCAGACGCAAACCTCCCTTCTTCTTTGCCCCCTTTTCCTCTTGCCTCTTTCACTTGGGATGGAAGCCTCCTCATTGCCTAGGTGACTTTTTTTTTGTGCCTTTTGTGGTTTGGTGTGTTTTATTTTATTTGCAAACAGCTTTGCAAAGAGGAAGCCGTTGCTTTTGGGGGTCTTTGATTATTGCACCAATACTTTGCAATAAAAAAAAGCCAAGCAGAAAGCTTATTTCTAGTTTTAAAAAAGCTGGTGTCGTTGGTTTTTGCTTTTTTGGAAGTTCAAGGAAGGTACGATCCGGTTACAAAAGAAAAAAGGAAAACAAAAGAGGGGGATTTCCCCTTCCTCCTTTTTTCCCCTTTCCTCCTCCTCCTCCTTTTGGGGGCTCTGCAGGGGAGGGGGGGCTTTTTCCTTCCTCCCCTCCAAATTTATTAATTTGATTTTTTATATGGAGGGGTAAAAAAAGAAGTTTCTCAGCGATGGACTCGAGCAGATGAGCGTTTCCTGCAGGAAAGGAAAAAGAAAGGGAAAAAAGAAGGAGGAGGAGGAGGTAAGATTTGCTTTCATGATTCGTTACTTTTTACACTTTCTTCGTTACTTTTGATGGCAACTTAGTGGCAAGTGAATAGCAACAGGCAAACTTCCGGATCACTTTCCCCAGCTTTTATTTTAATTTATTTAATTTGTTTAATTTAAGGCTCGTTTTATTTATTTAAAATGTTGCATATCAGTAAACTGGTGGTTATTACTATTATTATCATTATATTTATATTATTATAGATTATATAATATATAATGTATATAATATAATAACATAAATTATAAATAAATTAATAATAATAATTTATGTATAATTATATATTATATAATATATATAATATAAATACAATATTAACAATAATAATAATATTTTATTTACATTATTATATATTATTATATATTATATAAAATATACATAATATATCCTTAATAATATTTTATTTATATTATTATATATTATATAATATATAAATAAAATATTATTATTAATAATATTTTATTTATATTATTATATATTATTATATATTATATAATATATAAAAATGTAAATAAAATATTATTATTAATAATAATATATAAAAATTTAATAATATATATATAAAAATATTTATAACATATAAAATATAAATAAATTATTATTAATAATAATAATATTTTATTTATATCCCGCCTCTCCATCAGGATCGAGGCAGCTTACAATAAAGGTAAAAATACAACAATATAACAATATCAAATAAAACAATTATCCCTCCCACCAATACAACAATTAAAATTCCCTTATAACAATAAAATGACTATTATTATTATTACTATCATCATCATCATTATTATTATCCCACCTTCTTCCCAGTACAGGGACTCAAGGCTGCTTACAAATCTAAAACAGTCCCAAGTTAAAACACTATAAAACATGCAAAATACAAGTTTTTTTAAAAAATGAAACAATTCAGTATCTACTGAGATCAAGGATACAGGAAGGAGAAAATGTTTGGTTAATGTTCTAATAGAGATATGGCATATATATATATATATATATATATATATATATATATATCATGTTTTGCACCTCTCTGAACTTAGAATGGGAAGCAAAGGTTGATCCAAAGAGTCAATTCAGATCCAAAGGAAGTAAAGACAGAGGCTCTTAAGCATAAATAGAAAGAAGAGGTATTTAATGTTTATTGTGGGCTGTAGAAAGCAGGAAAGGAAGTAACAGATTAATGATTATTTTTGTTGGTTTTATGTATTTGTTGGTGTAGTATTTGTTAGTATGTTGGGTATGGATTGTGATTTTTTAAGACTAATAAAAATGACATTATTAAAATGTAAAGTTTCATATTTAATTTAATTTAATTTAAAACACTGTCATTGCGCCAGCCTCGGTGCAAAAAGTGTCTACTAATCCTCCCCTCCTCCTCCTCCTCCTCCTTCCTTCCTTCCACATCCCTCCATGGCTTCTTCTGTTTCCTGTTGTGTCTTTTTCTTTGACTTCTGCAAAATGAGGCTCCCTCCCTCTGAAAGCTTGCAAATAAAAACTCTGGTCCTTTACACTCTGTTCTTTCTCCCTTTTCCATTTCCACCCCTCCAGAAATCATGGTTGGTTTAAAGTGACAGCATTGCTAAGGAAGAGATGAGAGGTAAAGAAACTCCCAGAGCGAAAAGAGTTGCCTCTTAAGCTTTGCAAAACCCAGGGCTAAAGAATTCTGTGTAACCCTCAAGTCTGCATCCTTTGCCTTGAGAAAAGCAGGATTTTGCCAGCCAGTGCCAATGAAGGTCCAAAACACACTGCAGAAATAATCCAGTTTGAGACCACTTGAACTGCCCTGTCTCAGTGTTGGCAAATTCTCTAGGAGTATTATTATCACACTGGGGCTAATTTTGGCATCAAGAAGGATTAAAGCGCATTTCAAGCATCCCGCAAATGAAGCAGAAATGGTGGTTCATTGCACGGATGGTTATCACACGCAATCACACAAATAAAGTAATATCAGAAATGCATAGTCGCTGAAATCCCGGAAGTAAAAAGATGCGCGTTAGTGCTTCTTTGTGACCACTTTAATGGCAGCTTTTGTGCGACGTCGTGTGAAAGCGTTTCGTGTAATTACACGATGTTTCTGGGATATTCACAGGATAAACTGCTGATCTCCTTTGTGTGATAAACTCCTCTGAACTGTTGTTCTGTGAGTTGTGTAGTCTTTTCTGTTGTAGCTCTGGTGCCACAGTAAACTACAATTTCCAGGATTTCCTAGCATTAAGCCAGGGCAATTAAAGCGGTCTCAAACTGGATTATTTCTGCAGTGTGTTTTAGAGCAGGGGTTCAAGGTCTGGCCTGACTTGCAACCTCTTCTTATTGACTAGATGAAAAGGTGATTGGTGCTAGGGAATCCAGAGAACTAGCTTTGTGAGACCTTTAGCCTTCTCTGTCAGAGAGCTCTGGTGCCACAATCAACTGCAATCCCCAGGATTCCCTAAGAGTGAGCCAGGGCAGTGAAAGCGGTGTCAAACTGGTTTATTTCTGCAGTGTGGATTGGACTTGCCTTTCTTTTTGTCCAAGTACCTTTTTTGATAATCTGCATGTGCAGCAGTGAGATGTGAGGTCTGGACAGGCTTTTCAGGCTGCTTCATTCCCTGGAAATCAGTGTGACTTAATTCTCTCAAGTCATTTTTTCAATGTATTTTATTTATTTTGTAACATTGGTGAGTGGAGGGATCCATTTATCAGGCTCTGGCACAGCAGGGCTTGGAAAAGTTTTTCTTCCTTTTGGATTGCAGCTCCCAGCCAGCATGGCCAGTGGTCCCACTAGATGGGGTTTTCTTAGGCAAGGAATACTCAGAGATGGGTTCATCACTTCCTTCCTCTGAAACATGGGTCTGTTACAGACAGCCAAAATAAAGCTGCTTCGAGTCACAGTGGAGGTATGGTGTTTCAATGATGCATGCGTCCTAAGAGTCCAGAAGTCGCACCAAAGCCACACTTCAGCCCTAAGGACTGGAGCGTGGCTTTGGTGTGGCTTCTGGACTCTTAGGACGCATGCATCATTGAAACACCATACTTCCACTGTGACTCGAAGCAGCTTTATTTTGGCTGTCTGTAACAGGCCATAGCCTACAGCACCTGAGCCCTTCAGGTATTATTTTTATTTTAATCATTTTACCATTGTGTTAATCTGGGTATGCCATCCATTGCATTTCTGTGCTGCATCCTTCCCCAGTCTGGTGTCCTTCAAACATAATAGGCTGCAGACCCCACCATCCTCAGCAGGGGAAGATGGGATTTATAGTCCAACACATCTGCTATGCACACTTGAGGGAGAAGATGCTCTCTTGAGCTCTGTCAGTGGGGCTTACTTAGGCCCAGAACACACTGCAGAAATAATCCAGTTTGAGACTGCTTTGATTTTCCTGGCTCAGTGCTAGGAATCCTGGCAATTGTAGTTGATTATGGAACCAAAGAGCTCTCTGACAATGTCTCACAAAACTACAGTTCCCAGAACTCCCTAGCATTGAGCAAGGCAGTTAAAGTGGTCTCAAATGTGATTATTTCTGCCATGTGTTTTAGACTTTACTTATACAGATTGCTGTGCTTAAGCAACTCAAGTGGATGTAGTGTACTTCCACTTCCCCCCCTTTCCCACCACAATATTTTCACAATAGAAATCTAGACAGAACTGAAAAAACTGACTCAGAAGTAGTCAGTCCAGTGCGCTTCTGGCCAAGCTGTAACAAGTATAATGTTTGCTTGTAAGACAGAGCACTGGGGGCTGAGGTTGTTTTTCTTTTTCCTTGACTTTTGTTTATTCTATCATTTATGTTCCCCCTTTTTGTACAGGTCAAGTCTCCCTTATCTGGAATTTGGAAATCCAAAACTTTAAAAAAAAACCCAAAGTTTTTTTCATGGGTGGCTGAGGCAGTTCCACCTTTGCTTCCTGATGGTTCAGTGTACACAAACTTTGTTTCATGCACAAAATTATTAAAATATATTAGGTAAAATTACCTTCAGGCTATATACAGTTGGCCCTTTGTTTTCATGGCGGATCCATTCCAAACCCCCGCCCAAGAAAATGGAAGCTCACGCATATTCAAGCCCATAGGCTTGAATGTAGTGTGTGTCAGGCACATGCCCCATTAAAAATAGCAGAGGTCGCCCCTCTGTGGATTTTTGAGGCCGCAACTGTATATAAGGTATGTGAAACATACATGCATTTTTTTGTTTAGATTTGGGTCCCATTTCCAAGACATCACATTATGCATGTATATGCAAATACAGGCATTCCCAAAATAAATAAATAAACAAACCCCCAAACACTGCTGGTCCCAATAATTTCGAATAAGGGAGACTCAACCTTAACTTTTATATGGTGAAGGTGACTTACAGTGATTTCAGACAGTGCAGCATTAGCCTCAAGTACAAGAAAACCATAGCAAACAACAGCTTTGAACCTGCCCATGAAGACGAAATGTCATTGTTTGTATAGCTTGTGCAACTAGCATTAGGTTTATGGGGTTTATGCACTTGTGTGGAGCAGGGCCATCCGTCCAAACCTGTTCTGAGCACAAAGTAAAAGGGAGGAAACCCGGAAACGTATTTGAAAGCATGCTTGAAGTTTGTGAGGAACTTGAGTTGTGATGGAGGTTTAACCTATCTAAACAAGCTCCATTCCATTTGGACTGTTTAGGGAGAAGTAGTTTACCCTCTTTATCCTAAGATGCCTTGTCAGTGCCAATGAGAAAATGGTTAGTTTCCTGGTTGTGCTCTTCCCCTCTCTTATGGAGGCATGGAGGGGAAAATCCAACAGTTATTGATATGACTCTGGAGACCAGGGTTCATTTTCCAGCTCAGCCATGAAACCCACTGGGTGACCTTGGGCAAGTCACACTCTCTCAGCCTCAGGGGAAGGCCATGGCAAGCCTCTGAACAAATCTTGCCAAGAAAACCCCATGATAGGTTCACCTTAGGGTCGCCATAAATCAGAAACGATTTGAAGCCACATAGAGATGAGTGCATGAGAACACATTTTGCTCTGGAAAACTCGATGCCCAGTGGACATTCTGTGACATCACAACAGCTCAGCCAGTGGTTCAGAGTCTTATAGAAAACAGACATTATTTAGTTTATATGCAGTGTGATCTGATTGTGTTACATTTACCGCATATACTTCGACTATAAGTCGACCTCATGTACAAGACAAGGGCAAGTTTGGGGGCCAAAATTATAGATATTGATATAGCCTGTGGATAAGTTGAGGATAAAACTTAGGGGAATGTAACAAAGGATCTAAAGGATGAAGCAAAGGAAAACAGTACCAAAGAACTTACAAAATTCCAGCAGACATAACTGTTTGTGTTCACACTAAAGGCTGGATGGATGAGAGAGTAGAGTGCTTCCAGGACAGATTATATTCTTGCCTTTCACCAGGGGATGGTTCTTTTTTTAAAATAAGAATGAAATTGCATTACTTACATTGATCTGTGGATAAGTTGACTCAAATTTTTGGGGTCAATTTTTTGACTTATACATGAGTATATACAGTACATCCTATTTTTTTCTTCCTACAAAGAATTAAGACCAGAGCGCTTTATGTAATTACCCTTTCCAGTTCTGATAAGACTGGACTTGTTTAGTGCCAGCATAGTTGCGGAATCAAGTGTGTTTAGACCAATGCTGAACAGTGGATTCTGGGAGCTGTAGTCTTAAAAAAAGTAATGCTTTCAAGTTCTGTTTCAGACCATGTGGAGATACCCTCTTGGACAATACTGAAACATAAATGCAAACATGCCTGCACACACAAACACACACACACACACACACGCATACAGAGAGCATTAAAGGGGGGCATCTACACTGTAGATATAATGCAGTTTGACATCAATTAAATGCTGTAAGTCCCTCCTATGGAACTCTGGGATTTGTAGGTTTAAAAGGTCTTTAGCCATCCCTGTCAATGAGCGCCAGTTCTTCACAAGAGTACAAAATGCAGGATTCTGTAAGATGAAGCCATGGCGAAGTGGTGTATACACAGAAATAAACTGCATTATTTCTACAGTGTAGATGTACCCAGCAAGGTAAAAAAAAGTGTGTATGTGAGAGAGAGTGCACCACATTGCCAGGAGTTTTCGTATTTTTAAAAAGAGAGAGAGATTTGAACTTTTATTCTGAGTGTTGCAAAACTGTACTTCAGCATCAGAAACTGCTGTAGGGAGGATGGGAAGGACTCTGTTGAAATGTTGGTTTGTTGTTGTATGCCTTCAAGTCATTTCTGAACTATGGAAACCCTAAGGTGACCTAATCACAGGGTTTTATTGGCAACATTTGTTCAGAGGTGGTTTGCCATTGCCATCCTCTGAGTTACTTGCCCAGGGTCACCCAGTGGGTTTCCATAGCTGAGTAGGGATTCAAACCCTGGTCTCCAGCATCATAGTCCAGTGCTCAATCCACTACACCACACTGGTACCAAGCATATACTAAGAGCTCACTTCAATCTAAACTCCTGCAAGAGGAGATGGAAATTTCTGCTGTTGGCTGACACACCCACGCAGCTGTTCTTAGGTTACATCAGATGGAAGCATCTGAGTTGTGTCACTTCATTCCCATGGAAGAGGCCTCCAGCGCCTTGGTTCCTTCCAGTTTCACAGAAGATTTTTGCTTGGGGTGTGGGTAAGGGGGTTGCATGTGGACCCTTCGCCCAGTTTTTGCAGCTGTACTGCTTTCAGCAAAAAACAAGCAATTTTCTTTTAAAAAGCAAATTACTTTGGCACTGAATTTAAGCAGCACAGCAGCAGAACAATCACTTTTTCCTTGAAGGTACACAGGAAAACCCCTGGTATTGTGCTACTAAAATTTGTTGGCACAGCAACTATGCTTTTAAGGGATAATGCCACATTTTGATTGTTGTTGTACCTCTAAAAGGTAGTGGCAGGATGGTGCCACCAACCATGTGAGGGGTTGTCATTGCAGATCCCTATTACCCTAGAAGATGTCCTAGATGGATTTCTTTTTCGTCAGGTCTGTATGTATTTCCTGAAAAAAGTGGAAGCCCAATGTAAATCCTTTGTTCAGTATTTGCTGAAGTTGCAAACTGGTGGAGAAGAGATTGTATGTTTGAATCCTACCCTATTTTTTTGGGGGGGGGGGTATCTTGCATATATAGCAACATAACTTCAAGAGAAGGGTTCAACTGCTGCCACACTGCAGAACTAATGCAGTTTGACACTGCTTGAACTTTTGTGGCTCCATCCTATGCAGTCCTGGGATTTGTAGTTTGTTGTGGCACCAGAGCACTCTGATTGAGAAAGCTAAGTATTTTCCAAACTACAAATCCCAGAATTCCTTAGTGTGGCAGTTAAAGTGATGTCAAACTGCATTAATTCTGCAGTTTAGATGTAGCCGTTGCTTTCCCCCTGGCTTGCTAGGGTTTTCTTAAGCATGGCGGAAGGAAGCTGGCAGTTTTCTTGTGCAGGAACATTTAAACATCCACCAACGGCTTAAAGTAGGCCACTTCTAGGGAGGTTTCTTGACAGTTCTGCTGACTTTATAATGCAACAGACAGTGCAGTGGTGTGACACCTGTGTTCTTCTGCCCCTGTAATTATCATAGTGTACCTGTGCATTGGAAGAGCTGTAGAAATGCAGCCCAGTGTTAGGTCAGCTGGGAGGGAGTTCAGAGTAGAAGACAGGTGTGTGGGCAGGTAGGAAGATAATGCAGGAGTCCATTAGTACTCCCTGAAAGTTGTAAATTAACCAGGGCTGTATCCATGCTGTACAAGGGTTCATAGAATCATACCATCTTAGGGCTGGAAGGGATCACAAGGGCCATCTAGTTCAACCCCACTTTCATGAAGGAATACACAATTAAAACACTCCTGAAAAATGCCCATCCAATCTCTGTCAAAAGACCTCCAGAGCATGTGAGTCCACCAGCCTCTGAGGCAGTCTATTCCACTAATAGTTCTTACAGTAAAGAAGTACTTCCTAATGTTTAGGTGGAATCTCTTTTCTTATACAGTCAGCCCTCCATTTTCACAGGGAATCTATTCCGGACACACACACACACACTGCAAAAACAGAGACTCATCTATATTCAAGCCCTATAGGCTTGAATGGGGCCCATGCTTATGAGTGCATGCAGTGTGCGCACCCCATTGAAAATAATGGAGGTCTCCCTTCCATGAATATTCAAGACTGCGGACTTCAAGGCCACGAGAAAGAAGGGGCAACTGTAATTTGACTCCACTAATTTGGGTTAGACATTTTATGATCACAAACTGCCATAGCAATAGTGTCACAGTGGTTAAATACCAGTCCTGCACCCACAACATTGTAAGTTTAATACTAGAGGAGGGATCCAAGTTCCACCCAGCCTTCCATCGTTTCATAGGTTGGTAAAATGAGTACTCAGCTTGTTGGGGACAATTGGCTTGCACATTGTAAACTGCTTAGGGAGTGCTAGTTTACTGATAAGCGGTATAGAAATGTACTCACTATTGCTAAGGACCAGTTGCAAGGAACATGTAGTTTTTTCGTTAAAATGGCTTCACTGTTTACCAGTTTATTGTCAGGCACAACAAAGTGCTATTCATAACATCTAAGGCCCTATATGGCTTGGTCCAGATTATCTAAAAAACCATATCTCCCTATACAAATCTGCCAGATTCTTAAGATCTCCATGGGGAGGCTTTATCTCGGCCCTGCCACCATCACAGTGAGGTGAGAACATGAGAAAGGGCCTTCTTGGTGCTTCTCCCACCATCTGGAATGCCTTTACATGGGAGGCTAGGCTGGTTCCCTCCCTGCTCTCCTTTCACCAGCAGGCAAAGACTTTTCTGTTTAAGCAGGCTTTTAATGAATAATTGCTTGTATGGCAGCATCATATTGGGATGTGTGGTGTGTGTCTTTGTGTAGGGATACATATATTTGTTGCTGTGTGCCATCAAGCCATTTTTGACTTATGACGACCAAACCTATTGCGGATTTTTCTGGGGCTGAGAGTATGTGACTCATCCAAGGTCACCCAATGGGTTTCCATAACTCAGCGAGGAATCAAACTCTGGTCTCCAAAGTCATAGTCCAATGCTGAAACCACTATACCACACAGGCTCTGCATGTGTTTGTATGTGTGTATGCACACATGTGCACAGAGCCTGGGCTGTATAGTGGTTTGAGGGTTAGAAGGGACCATAAGGACCATCTAGAATAAACAATAAATAAATACCATCAATACCATTATTAAACAATTAAAATCATTACATTAAAACAGTATTCAAAGCAATATGTTAATTGTTTTATAATGTCCCTGTTGTGGTTTGTTCATTTTTTTTTTGTGGCCACCTTGGGTCCCTCTCCAGGAGAAAGGCAACAAATAAATGAAATACTGTAAAATGAATGAATAAATAATGGACCAAAAGATGGGAGGCCAGCCAGCCAGTCAGTTAGCTGAACTGCAAAAGAGAGTCCAGTCCTTCTTCTTATCCACAAGAAGAAATGAAGATATGGGGTTTGGTGGGGGGAGTTGGGGGATTTCTATGGCTTTTGGAAGGCGTACTATTGACAGTGTTGCTATTCTGCTATAAATCTGAAAGGCCTCTTTATATACTCCTCTGTCAAAGTAAGAGCGGTGTCTTTGGTTCCTCCGCTCCTGTGATGAATCTTGGTTTTCAGCGCGTAGAAACCCACAACTGTACTAATACTAAAAAAGAGGTGCTTTATGTCTAAAGCAATTGGAGCTGGCTAGCAGGGACGTGCTTCCACTCAGACCGAAAGATGGGAGCGGAACGCTCAAGGAACTTGAAACTTGCAAAGAGGGGAAATACTTTCTGAATAGCTGCTGGATTGGAGCTGAAACTTTGCACGGAACGCAGACGCTTCTGTGGTTCATTAAACAGAGGTGGCTGTTGTTCTGTGGTAAGAAAATAGAAGTAACAGAGCTTTTTTTCATGCATGTGATGCTATGCCTGGTTTTTCCCCTCTGTATGTCCTGCCTCAGGCATGCTGGGTATTTTAATGGCAGCACATTGGGTTATTACAACATGCCCACAACTGTTACCCAGGTCTCTGTAGAACTATTGAAGGTTGTGGAGCTTGGGAGGGAAAAACAACCTGTGTGACTGACAGGTATGCCAGTTCTTTGAACTGGCTGATACCTATTAAAGCAGTGCTTCTCGCATTGGTGGCACATGACCTGGGGCCAGCCTGCAGCATTTCCAGGAAAGTATGCAAATATGATGATATCACGTCACAATAATGGTATTGGTCCCTGGCACATTCAGGGGAAAAGGTTGCCGTTGTCCTACATCAGATAGCAATGTATTCATGCTCTTAAATTACAGTATTTAATTCAAAAATGCCCAAATTACCATTTCTTGCCCTGTGAATTTGGCAGTGCTGAGAAGTCAAGAAACAAGGCCTTGATGTGTGTCTGGCTGATATTTGAAGCTTGGTTAGCAGGATCTTGCCATAGGGCAAAGATGGTCAACTTTTTTGGGTCTTGGGGCCAATTTCTTTCAAACCCCTTGACCTCAGCTGACTTTCCCACACATTGAGAATGGGTTTTTCAGTATGAAAATTGCCAATTGCACCTTGGAGGCCTCAGGGAATACAGTTGGTCATCTAAAGGCAATGTTCTTCTACCCATGGGGACTTTCTTAGTCCTGAAATAGTCCCCCCCCCCCTTTTAAGAAACACGAACTTAGCAGTAGGGAAGATCACATGGTGCCTGTTTGCAGCTTACTCTACTGATCATTGCAAAAGGCTCTTCTCTTTTGATCTGATCTCACTTGGAATACTGTGTCTGGTCCTGAGCACCACAGTTCAAGAAGGATATTGATAAGCTGGAATGTGCCCAGACAAGGCCAACAAAGGTGATTACAGGTCCAGAAACCAAGTTTAATGAGGAATGACTTGGGGAGCTAGGTATGTTTAGCTTGGAGAAGACAAGACTGAGAAGTGACATGATAGTCATTTTTAAATATCAGAAAGGATGGAGTGAGCTTGTTTTCTGCTGCTCCAGAGACTAGAAGGAGAAAAGAGATTCCACCTAAACTTTAGGAGGAAGTTGTTTATTGTAAGAGCTGTTCGATAGTGGGATGGACTGCCTCGGAGGGTGGTGAATTTTCCCTCTTTAAAGGTCATTGCACAAGTTAGATGAATATTTTTTCAGGAGTGTTGTACAGTGGGCCCTTGGTATTTGCTGGGGTTTGGTTCCAAAACCCATGAATGCTCAAATCCCATTATATATAATGGTATAGTGAAATGGTGTCCCTTATATAAAATGGCAAAAATCAAGATTTTCTTTTTGGAATTTATATCTTTCTGGAATATTTTCAAGCTGTCAATAGTTGAATCCATGGATAAAGAATCTGTGGATATGAAAGGGTGAGTGTAATTGTGTATTCCTGCATGGCAGGGGCTAGATAAGATGACCTTGCAGTCCCTTCCAAATCTAAGATTTTATGATGTATGATTTTTCTTCTGTTCCTAGGCCAGCCTAGAATGCCCCTCCCTTTGGTTAACTGTCTGCATATAAGAATGTACCTTTAAATATGCTCCACTTATTAAACTTTGAGACAATATCAGCAAAGCCACTTAGAAGTAGAGCTATCAATTAAAAGTTACTTTGTGAACGTTTGTATCCTGGAGGGAGTTGCTGTGGATGATGTTATAGCATAAAATGCATTAAAAATCTGTTTGATTGTTGTTGTTTTTTTAAAAAGGAGAAATCCCACTGAAATAAATGGCACTCACTGAAAGAAAACATGATCGTGTTTAGGCAGTAAATTCCTTGCTCTGTTTGAATGCAGATTAAATTGTGTAGGCACAGTTGTTGACAAGGACCAACTCCTTGCTCACCATATGTTTCCACACTGGACATAATGGGAGATTAGGAGAGAGAAAGAGTATGTGAGTCACATCTATGGCTGTACACATAGTTGTGTGCATGAAGTGAGTCTTTGGGGGAATACTGGGTGATGTAACCTGCTGCTTCCTCACCACATCAAACAGAAGTAAGAAACTGTTAGCTCCTCAGTTGTTTTGGGCTGTAACCACTATGTTCACTTATCATGGGCAATTCTGGTAGAATAGTGGCTCCCAAACTTTGGTCCTCCAGGTGTTTTGCACTTCTACTCCCAGAAGCCCCAGTCACCATGACCAAAAGCTAAGAATCCTTGGAGTTGAATCCCAAATATGTGGAAAACCAAAGTTTAGGAACCACTGTAGGTAGAGACTTCTGGGAGTTGAAATGCAAAACATCTATAGGACCACTCTTCCTCCACCTCTATAGGTCAAATGCTCTTCTTTTTAGAAAATTGAAAGAGTTTCTTTTCTCCGAATCCAGGGGCTGGGCACTTGGTACACTCTAGAATATATAATCTAGGTTTTTTGGACAAATAATAACAACAACAATAATAATCATAATAGGATTTATTTATATGCCGCTCAGTCACTGGGAATCCGGGTGGCTTACAACAGAGGGGATAACAGACAGTTCCCTGCCCTCAGGCTTACAAAGCCAGGAGTCCCAGGCAATATGGCTGATGGTCAAAGACTATGGGAGTTGTACACCAAAAATAAAAGGCCCAGGGATGCCTAACCCTTCCCTGCAAGGTTGTTGTTGTATGTTTTCAAGTTGTTTCTGACTTATAGTGACTCTAAGGTGAGCCTATCACGGGGTTTTCTTGACAAAGTTTATTGGGAGGAGATTTGCCTTTGCCTTCCTGGGAGAGAAAGTGATTTGCACAAGGTCACATAATGGTTTTCAATGGCCAAGTGGGGATTTGAACCACTGGTCATAGTCCAGTGCTCAGACTACTGCGCCATGCTGGCTCTTGTCCTATAAGGCAGAAAAAGAGGAATTCTGCTCCAGAGTTTTACTGTACAGCTTCTATTCCTGGGGTATTTGCAGCTATGAAATTCTTGTTTCTTATTAAATTACAAACTTTTCTTTTCAAGAATCCGACTCAATATCTTTTCTGTGCACCACGTGTATGGAAAATAGATTATAAGAGCCTGCAAAGGAAATATGGGATTCATCTTGGTTATTTTCTTTGCTCAAAGACTCCAGACATGCTATTTGCTTTTCTCAGCAAGTGATACGTGGGCCATGGGTCCTCAGTAGGGGCCCTGGTTGTGAATTTCCCACTAACCCCTGTGGTTTTCTAAAGAGATATAAGCCAAAATGACAAATCATGCTGTATTTGGAATCGCTTGAAGGAGAAATCAAAGGAATGCAGTGTATTTTCAAGTTGCAAGGAAAGAATCATCTACTGTAGTTAAATGACGGACTTTGGCTGTTTGATTTCACACCTGTTGCTGCTATGAGTTCCCTTCATTTTCTGCTCCACATTTCACTGGTAGTTATTCATGTTGAATATGTTCCTTTTCAGTACTGTTGTTGTTGTGTGGCTTCAAACAATTCCTGTCTTATGGTGACCCTAAGGCAATACTATTGGGGGGGGGGGGTTCCTGGCAAGATTTGTTCAGAGGGGGTTTGCTATTGCCTTTCTCTGAGACTGAGAGAGTGTGACTTGCGCAAGGCCACCAGTGGGTTTCCATGGCCAACTGGGGACTCAAACCCTGGTCTCCAGAGTCACAGTCCAATGCTCAAACCACTATATTCTGCAATATGTGGTTGCCCAGTGATCCACACTCCTTAAAGAAACTAGAAGCAACAACATCCCTTTGGGAAAGCAAGCAAAGCAGGGAGGAAAGAAAGAGCCAACCAAGGCTTGCTCCTGAACAAGACTCATCTGTACACTTTGTTCAGATGAGCTACACTTTACATCTACATGCGGATGTCCCATGACCGCTCAACATAGGACTTTATTACATGGGGGACATAGGGCAAAATCGGGGGTTTAAACAACGATTATCCTATGCAAAACATAATATCGCAATTAAGATTTTCACACATCGTTGCTATTAAACAGGCAATAAACAGTAAAAAAATCATTCACAGGGAAATCCCAAAAATGATTTGTTGTTGTTTATTGCCTTTCAAACAGTGATATGTGTGAAAATCTTAAATGTGATGTTGTGTTTTGCACAAGATAATTGCTGTATAAACCCCCGATTTTCCCCACATGATAAGGTCCTTAGTATATGAATAAAAATATTTTGTTTATTTAGTGTGGTATTTTCATTTGCACACCTGCATGTGTGGACATCATGCACACACTCCACTCGATTGGGTGTATGAATAAAAATATTTTGTCAATTTAGTGTGCATATTTTCATTCGTACATTCATGTATATTCATATTTTAACATTTGATAAGGAGTTAACACCGTTGAAATTAAAACAGTTTTATTTAAGTAAATTCAACATTTAACTCAATGCATGTGTACATTTTACACATTAAAAAGTTGAAGAGGAGGATCAGAGCCTACAAGTCCTGTGCCCCCCCCCCCCCAAGCAGCTCTTGTGTGCCCCCAGGGTCCCACCCCACCATTTGGGAATCACTGCAGTAAGTAACTGTGGGGGCAGCTGTTTACCATGTCTGTTGTATGTAAACACCTACAGCTACAATAGGATCACAGAGTAGAATCTCATCCTTTCCCAAGTCAGGCTTTATTGCATTATTTATTGCAGACATGCTTCTGCAATATATCATTGAAATTCCATCTTTCTCCATCCCTCTTTCACTATCCTCTGAATGTCCATGTTGCCCGCCCCCGCAAAAAAAATCCATCCAGACAGAGGACAAGAAAAGGTGGTAGGGGCTGCGCTCCAGTTAAAATACTTCATAAAAAGCATCTTCTTTGTCAGAGGCTTTGTTAACTGAGGTATGCCTGTACTGCAATGCCCTCTACATGAGCCTGCCCTTGAACACTGCAGCTAGCATGAAATGCTGCATCTAGACTGCTGACTGGAATGCCATACCAAAACCATAAGACGCTTGTTTTGAAGGGAGTGTACTGGGTGCTAATATGCTTCCACTCTGAATTTAAGGTGCTGGTAGTAACATTTAAAGCCCCAAAACAGCTTGGGATCTTGATATCTGAAGGACCATCTCTCCCTAAGTATATATGCATGCTGGAAAAACTGAAGTCTGCTGGAGGAGGCTTTCTTTGTGTCCCACCACTTGGCATAGGATAGATCCTTCTCTGTGGTGGCACCCCGATTATGGTATACTCTCCCCTTGGAGATCTAATTGGCATCAATTCCAGGGTCATTCCTGTGCCAAGTTAAACATGGCTTTTTGTTAAAGCCTTTGGGGCGTAAGGCATGGCTTTGAAATGGTGGGGCAGGACCCCTGGGGAGGGCACACAAGACTTGGAGGCCCTGATCCCTCTTTCCTCTTCCTTTTCCCAAACCTTTTTATGTGTAAAATTTATACACGTGTTGAGTTAAATATTGAATTTACTTAAATAAAACTGCTCTAATTTGAATGATATCATTTCCTTATAAAATGTTAAAATACGAATATCCGTGAATGTGTGAATGAAAATAAGCACAGTAAATAAAATGTTTTTATTAATATATTATGCTGAAGTGTGTGTGTGTGACATCCTCTTGTAGATGTAAAGAGGGGTCCCAAGGGCTTTGAGTGTCACTGACTTATGTCAACAAGCTTGCACCTTCAGTGACTCCTCTTAATTTTGAATTTTTACAATATCCATGCATCTCTTTGCATCTCTAGGGACTGGAAACTTGGTGGAAGAGTTGCAGCCTTAGGAACTGTTTACAAGGCTGAGTTATGTTTGTAGGTCAAAGCCTCACTGGCGAGGATTGTCATCCATTTGGGAGAGGCTTGAACCTCTTTAATTATAGAGCAGGGTTGTGTCCTACAATTTGTGATGGAAACTGGGCGAGGAGGAGCTGAGAAGGAGGGAAAGTAAGAGCAAGAATGATGGGAAGGTATCAGCAACTGGGCTTGGAGCCAGGACAAGGTGTGTAGGACAAAGTCTAAATGGTTGTGAGCCTTCAGTTTCCTTTTATATTCAGCTTGGCATGCCTGCTTTGGTGGCAACCTGGCATGCAGAAGTTTGCCAGGGGAATCTTTCTGCCACAGCATGAGCTCCATGCCAAGATAGGCTTCATCCCCTGACATTTTGTACATCAAAATTTTCATAAAGGGTCATGAGCAAGTGTCCATTCATGTTGCAGAATTGTAGTGCTATTGTTCCACTGTACAGTCAGCCCTCCTTATCCAAGGATTATTTTTATCCACTGAGCCAAGCATCTACGGCTTGAAAATATTTAAAATAGATATGAATTTCAATAGGAAAACCTTCATTTTCCCATTTTATATAAAGATACTGTTTTACTCTGCCATTGTATGTAATGGGACTTGAGCATCCATGGATTTTGGTATCCACGGGGGGTCCTGGAACCAAACCTCAGCGGATACCAAGGGCTCACTGTGACTGCCTTTGGAACCCTGGGATGTATAGTTTGGTGAGACACTGGAGCTCTCTGGCTGAGATATCTAAATGCTCCTCCCTAAACAGCCAGTCCCAGGATTACATGCGATGCAGCCATGGTGGTTAAAGTGGAATAATAGCGCTATCATTGCACAATGTGAATGGGCCCCAGGTTAGATGGGGTAAAAAAATAGTGTCTGGGCAGGGTGACCAGATGCCCTCCTTTTACAGGCATGCCCTACATTTCAGCCTTCTGTCCAGGAGGAATTCCAAAATGTCCTCCATTCTGAGTACAACTAGAAGCAGGAATTTATAGTTACAGTATATGAGTGTTGTGTTAGCTTTTATTCAGTTTGCATTAATGTCCTACATTCTGCAGTGCCTTGTCCTCCTTAGCAGCTATGACATCTGAGATGAAAGGCTATGCTATTAACACACTTGCTACATGCCTTTCTTGGCTGGTAGATGAAGAAGGTCCAAAGGAAGGAAAGAAGAGAATTGCAACCAGTGCCTAGCATTGATGTTTTTCTCACTTTGCATCTAATTATCTCTTGAGAGCAATAAGATATAGTCAGATCAGTATTCAACTTCCTTTTGAGAAATCCAAATCTAAGCATTTATAACAGTATGCGTTCAATGAAATCAAGCATCAAGACCCTTCAAAGCACTGGTTTGGGATTGCATTTTTTAATGATTCAATGGTGTTTGTAAAAAAAAAATCCATTCCTTTCCTGGAGAAAAACTAGCAGATCTGTTACAGCAGTTCCTATTTGTTTTTGTTCTTGAAGTGCTAACTTGCTGCTTAGGGAGTTATTGGCTGCTGCCACTTTAACTTCCATGGTTCAGTGCTATGGAATTCTGGGATTTGTAGTTTGATAGGGGACCCAAGTTCTCTGAGAGGGCAGGGTAAATCTCTCACAAAACTACAGATCCCTGTATTCCATAGCATTGAGTTAAAGTGGTGTTAAACTGCTTTATTTCTGCAGTCTGTGGATATAACCCTTAATAACCGAGGGATGATTTTACAAACAATAATTTCTTATTTGGGAAAATCCCTTCCGGAACATGTAACATCTTTCTCCCTTCATATTCCTCCTCAAATAAAATCTATTCCATGTGATTTTTGGCATATCATCTTAAAGATCTTTTCCAACTGTGGCCAAGTTTTAAGATTGTCTTATGGCATTTGTCCACATTCTTCCTTTCCTCTCTTTGTATTTTCAACATGAAGTGTTTTCTTGGACTAAACTGCATGTTATGATGTTGTTCAAGCTTTTGAAAGGATGGAGCTTAGACTGTCTGTCTAGTTTTATTTTGAAGAAAACAGCTGCCAAGGGCAGTCAAAAGACTGCTGCCACACTGCAGAACTAAAGCAGATTGACACCACTTTAATTTCCATGGCTCATTGCTATGGAATCCTGGAAGTTATAGTTTGGTGGGGACCCTGGAAGGCTCTGTCAGGAAAGGTTAAATATCTCACCAAACTACAAATCACAGAGTTCCATTGCATTGAGCCATGGCAGTTAAAGTGGTGTCAAACTGCTTCATTTCTACAATGTGGCAGCAGCCAAACTGGAATGGGATCTTGCACCAGTTTTGTGATGAAAATTCCATTTTCTTTCAAAGTTTCAAACTGTGAAAAACCCTTTTGAAGGCAAATAGGAGCAGAAGGTGGGGAGTAGTTTACATGGGACAGCAACTGGGTTTGAGAGTGTGTTTTAATGTTAAAAGTTGTTTTACTGCTCCACCTCTCTGTGTGTATCTGTTAAGTTCAATGTGCACCAGTGGAAATGTATAATTAAAAAAAGAAAGAAATTGACTTGCAGCCGAAATGGGTTTTCGGTCCAGGGAGGATTCGGCCCCGTGACTTTGCTGAACGTGTCGCTTGGCCCTGAGACTGAAGCGAGTAGGATATGTGGGGAAAGGTGTTCACGTCTTCCTAGCAAGCGCTTGCATCTCTTTGGAGAGCTTCATCACCTCACAATTTTCAAAGTCCGTGGCCTCATGCAGAGACCTTTTCACACCTGTGTTTTACACTCATTTTCACAGTTTGTGGGCACGGTTTGACCTGTTTCGAAGTCCTGTTCAGAGGTCCAGTTACTATGGAGATGTATTGTTGCTCTCAAGGCAGACATCTTTAAATCAGGACAGGGCTGCTCAATAGTTAGTCAGAAGAACTTTGACAGGCAGGGATTGCTCTTTCTTCCATATTTGCTACACCTCCAGCTGTGGGCAGGATGGGACAGGAGAGGCTGTATCTTTATGGAACTGATGGAGTTATTCACGCTGCTCAGGTTATATTGAGTGGAGATGATCTGGCTCAATGCAGGACATTCATTGTATGAAAAAGAGGGCATTACAGAAGGCAGTTCTTCCTGTGGGCTGTGACAGTGTTAACACTCCATCAGGCTTCATCTGGAATGGAAGGCTTCCTGCTCCTTACTCATTTTTACTACCTGGACATCTTGTAGACCAGGCCTGGGGACTCTGTGGCCATCCAGATGTTTTGGGACTCTGCCTCTCATTAGCCCCAGTCAGTATACCTTATGATGAGGGACGATGGGAGCTGTAGTTCATCAGCATCTGGATTGCTACAAGCTCCCCATCGCTGTTGTGCATAGAGGAAACAGTTGGCTAAGAGTGCGTCTACATTGTAGAAGTCATGCAGTTTGACACCATGTTAAGTGCTGTGGCTCTATCCTATAGAAGTCAGGGATTTGTAGTTCTACAAAGTCTTTAGCTTTCTTTGCCAAGGTATGTGGGTGTCTCATAAAACAGGTGCCAAAGGCTGCATCCACACTGCAGAAATAATCCATGTTGACACCACTTTAACTACTATGGCTCAATGCTATGGAATTCTGGGAATTGTAATTTTGTGAGAGATTTAGCTTTCTCTGTCAGAGAGCTCTGGTGCCACAACACACTGCACTTCCCAGAATTCCATAGCATTGTGCCATGGCAGTTAAAGTGGGGTCAACCTGGATTATTTCTGCAATGTAGATGCAGCCAAATTGAGCTGGGTATCTAGACCCGTTTCCACCATCACTGCTAAAGCTTGCATCCCATGCAGACTTACTATAGTGTACATGACCTGGGGGGTTTCCCCCCCCCCCCAAACTCTGGCCTCCAGTGGGGTTTGTGGAAGGATTACTGTCAGCATGTGGCTAGTTCCCTGTGCCAAAGTTTCCTGCTGCCAAGGTGTGTGTAATGAGATGGCTCATTAATTATTGTACCCAATGCCTTTCTCCAAATGGCACAATGAGCCTGAGCATGCATGCCCACTGTTTCTCTCTCCAGTTCTCTCCACATTCCTAGCTTTTGGTGTGGTGATACCATGCAAACAGAACACACCAATGCCTCCGCATTGAACTAGCAAACCCTGGCACCAGCTAGGAATGGGTAAAGATAGGTACCCAAGCATTAATGTCAACCCATACACCCAAGTCAAACTTTTCTTCTTCAGTGCCATTCATCCTGAAATGGATCTCTCCATCCAAAGAACTGAGGAAGCAGCAGTTGTCTGAAACCTCAGCTAACTTTCTCAGAGTAGGCAACCTTATCCCTGAGGAATCGTCCTCCTGGTCTGTTTGTTTTCAGTGAACGTTGGACATCATTTTGCGCAAGAGGACCAAGGTGCTTGCTTTGCAGTTACCCGAGCAACGAGACTCTTGTTTTCCGTGACTCATGAAATGCCAGGCAGAAACAGTTAAGAATGGGTGAGATCATTACTTGGGCTGAGACGGACCATCTGGTTTCTTTAGTGAATGGTTGGAAGATGCTGTATTCAAGAGTGACAGGGGATTTCCAAACTCTTTTTAAAAAAATTCAGCTGCAACACTGTCATATCTTGCTTGGTTTTGGCCAAGACTGAGAGGCTATAGGACGCCTTCTAGGATTAGAATGACAAAGATTAATCACAACATATCTTCCAAAATGAACAACTTGCATTTGCCTGTGTTCAGATTATAGAAACAAAGCAAGTGGACAGAACAGCAAACCTGGCAGTGGGCATTAGACATTTTAAGTGGTCACAAAATACATTGCACTAGTAAACATCTAAATTTAGCTGTCCTGCCAACAACCAAACTGTTGCCTTCACTGTTCCATCTTATAATCAAACTTGTAGATCCCACAGTGCGTTTGAACAAGCTCTACTTAAAAATACATAAATAAAAATACAGCAGGTCCTATTATTATTGTACAACATGACTATTTCTGGCATTCGCTAGGAGGTTTCACAGTGGTACATGAATTGTATAAAAGTAATACCTGCAAGAAGAAAGCGAAAAAATAAGTAGCAGTTGTATAACACTATTTATTTTTTACAAACCAACCAGCAGTCAATAAAAACAGCACATACCTGGTAGCCAGACTCATTTCTCAGTGATAGTAAACAAAAGTTCTTATAGGCTGCATCCACACTGCAGAAATAATGCAGTTTGACACCACTTTTAACTGCCATGGTTCAATGCTATGGAATTCTGGGAAGTGTAGTTTGCTGTGGCACCAGAGCTCTTTGACAGAAAAGGCTGAAGAAGAAGAAAAGAAGACTGAAGAGCTAACCATGTTGGCTAGGGGATGCTGAAAGGTTCTGCACCTCTTTGTTCCAGGCCAGGGACGTAGCTAGGATTTTGGGAAGGGGGGGGGGGGCCAGACTAAGGGCCCCCCTTTAAAGGGGGGTTTGGGGGGGGGGGCGCAGCAGAACCCCCCTTTCTTTTTTCTAGGGGAGGGGGGGGCCGGCCCCCAAAGCCCCCCCCCCCCTTGGCTACATCCCTGTCCAGGCACATGCCAGCAGACAAAATGGGAGAGCATAGGCAACATCATGTTGTATTCTGCACACAATTCTGATAAAGTGATCAAACTGGACCCCATTACCAAGTCCTTTGTCATAAACTCACTCTTTCTGCTCACTCTTTTGCAAAAGGATCTTGAAAAGGCAGTCCTAAGCAGGTGTTCATTCTGCACATGCAGGAATTGGAAGGGCAGTGAAGTTGCTGTTGCACCTGCAAGTCTCACCCTCAACGTTACTACACTGCCATAGGCTCCTCAGATCATACACTGAACCCAAAGGTCTTGAGAGGGTTAGCAAGCTTGTTCATCTTACAAACTTTCCTGCAGTTGAGAGTCCCCATCCTGAGAGCAGCCAACAGCTATTATTATATTTCTTTGTGCTCAACGTGCAAATGTTTTTTTAGGAACAGACCAATGCTTCACCATAATAGGAGCAGAGTTTGTATGTACAGGTTGAGATTCCCTTATCCGAAATACTTGGGACCAGAAATGTTTTGGATTTTGGAGTTTTTCAGATTCTGGAATATGAGATATCCATGAGACCCATGTCCAAACATTAAAATCATTTATGTTTCATATACACCTTATACACATAGCCTGGAGGTGATTTTATGCACAGTATTTTAAAAAATAAATAAAGCTTTTGGGATTCCCATATGGTTGAATGCTTGTTGCATGAAAAAAGCTCTTGTGTGTGCTTGTGGTGTGAGAAATGTGGGAAGTAGTAGCAAGGATCTGGTTGATGTTGTCTCCACTAGCTTCTGGCTAGAGCGAAAAATTCATTTTTGGAGCACAACTTCCAAATGATGGAGTCAAGTCAGGTTTCCAAGTTCTGCCTCTGGCTGTTTTTTCCCCTTTAAAATAACATAGAATCATAGATTTGGAAGAGACCCCAAGGGCTACCCAATCCAACTCCTTACAATACACCATCAAATCACTCCCAACAGATGGCCATCTGCCTGTTATTTAAAAAGTCCAAAGAAGGAGACTCTACTACACTCAGTCACAGCGTATTCCATGGTCAAACAGTTCTATGCATCACGAAGTTCTTCCTAATGTTTAGGTGGAATCTTTTTTCCTGTAGTTTGAATCCATTGCTCTGTGTCCTAGTCTCTGGAGCAGGGGAAAACCAGCTTGCTCCATCTTCAATATGACATCCCTCCAAGTATTTAAATGTGGATACCATTTCACCCCTTAACCTTTTCTTCCCCAGGCTAAACATACTCAGCTCCCTAGGCTGCTCCTCATAGGGCCTGGTTTCCAGACCTTTTGCCATTTTGGTTGTCCTCCTCTGGACACACTCCAGCTTGTCAACATCCTTTTTGAATTGTGGTGACCAAAACTAGACAAAATATTCCAGGTGAGGTCTGGAATAGAGTATTACTGTTACTACTCTTGAGCTAGACACTACTCCTATTGATGCAGCCTAATTCTTCCTCCTCCTCCTCCTCCTCCTCTTCTTTCCCTTCCCTGCATATGCATTTGTAACAAACCTGCAGCTAGAGTTGTTTCCTTGTGGTCTTTTTTCTGGAATTGTTGCCCTTGATTTAGTTGCTTTTTTAAAATGGAGAATCCAGCTCCCCTTTCCATTGTTTCTGTTCCACATTGCTGAGGGATTTATTGATTCATCATGACCTCAGTCTCAGCTCCTGTTCTCTGAAGGGTTTAAATTATTGGTTGTTTTACATAAGACGGAATAGGGCTCTCAAGTAAAAGTAAATCAAGATGAAAACTTGTATGATTTCTGCGTAACTCCAGGGGTTATAATATTTTGCAAGTAAAGGCACCAGATAAAACTCAGAAGAAGTTCAATGAGCCATTCATTTTCTGTGGAACAGGATTTTTAAAAGGTGTCTGGGGCCTTAACCTCTTTTTTCTTTCTTTTTTCAAAATGCTGTTTTAAAGGTTTTCTCAATATTGCATCACACAGGCGGGCTGTCCTTCATGGCAATCCCTTGACATGGGATTTCTGCCGACTGAACTGGCCCTGCATGCATTGCACACACGCTGTTATTGACATTTCAGTGATCTCAAGAGCTCTGAAAAATGCTCCCCACTCGCTGTGTTCTCCTTCCCTGCCCCTAACTGTTATCCAAGGGCCTCTTGAAGCCTGGCTCTGGTCCTGCATCATGAAATCATAGCAATACATGAGCAGCTGCCAGGTACCAAAGACGTAGCAGGAGTTGACTCTGATGCATGTAGTATTTCCCAGTCCACCAGTGGTCTGTGCTGCGTGTGTGAAGACAGTGGGAAGATAGCCATGGGGGGCTAGTGCATCTAATACTTCTCTCTGCCCTCCCTTGGGCTAAGGGAAAGTCAAGAGGCTTTGTACCACAGTTTGAAAGGGTCTCTTTTTTAAAGACTACAACTCTCAGAATCCTCTAGGCACACCAGCTGTGCTGGCTGGGGAAATCTGGGAGTACAGCGCTATGTATAGGGTTGCCATCCCGGGGGACCTCAAAACTGGGGTAGGACAAGCTTAAAATCTAGAATTTTTAAAAAATTCCCTGCCAGGAATTAACCAAAAAAAGGTCCTACATTTTTAACCTTCTCCAAGGCCTGGCTGGCCTGGAGAACGCCCCCCAGCCCCTCGAGGACTCTAGGCCCCGCTGGGCCTGGGAGACTCCTGTAGGCAAGAGGTGCACCATGTTAAGAACTGCATTAGCAACTTGCTGCTGCACACTGCTTTCACTCTCATCACCCTCCTAGGACCCTGGATTGTAGTTTGTTGTGGTGCCAGGGCTGGGCTTGAAATCTCAGACTAAGAGATGTGCAAAAGGCTTGGGCTTGCATCTACACTGGAGAATCATCTGGTTTGATAAGCCACTTTACACGCCTCACTGAATGCTATGGAATTCTGGGAATGGGGTCCTGTTCCAGCACCACAGCAGAATGCATTTAAACCCCTGGAAAGCTAGCTGACCAGGTGACCAAGCCCTCACCCCAAACGGTAGGGCATCCAAGCAAAAAAATGTCAGGACATGGCCAAAATAAACGCATCTAAAACACCCATGTAATAATCCATGCTTCTTAGCCTGATCCAAATGGAGGACATGTCCTGGAAAAGGAGGAGGATCCTGGTCACCTTGTCTCTGGACTAAAATACACTGTAGAAATAAACAATGCTGGACTGAAATCCCAGAGTTCCTCACCAAAGCTGCATCCACAATGAGAAGAATACAGTTTTTAGACTGTCAGTGCTGGGGAATCCGGATTGTAGTCTATTGTGGCCCAGAAGCTCTCTGACAAGAAGGCAAATGCCTCAGACACCATAATTCCAAGCATTGAGCGGCTTTGTGCAGTTAAGGTGTTCTCAAAGTGCAGGTGGGGGGAAGAAAAGCCGAGTCTGAATGACTCTGAGAGGCAGGAGGAGCAGGAGAGGAGGCAGGAGGGAGGAATGGGGGGGGAGCCAAGGGAAGTCGCCAGGGCGCATCCGGAGCGCCTCCTCTCTTCCACCGCTCTGCCCTCCTCAGGCAACGCCTCCGCGTGGACTATTCAGCCCTCCTTTTTGTCAAAAGAGCTCTGTGCCACAAAAACTACACTTCCCAGAATCCTATAAACTGAGCCATGGATGTTAAGGGGGAGGCAAACTATTTCTGCCGCCCTTTGCTACCCAAAGCGCTTCCTATTTACAAGCAAGGCAAAAGCTCTTCCTTTACGAACCTGAAAACCACCCAGCGAGGGGGCTGATTGCTCTTTCCATTGGTACGATCGGGAATAAATTTGCATATACAATTAAAGGGGTTTTAGGGCCCAAAAACGATCCTGTGATAAAGAATTAGCAAATACTGAGCGCGGTTTACATTTAAAAATGAGGCAATTAAACTCCCCAGTGAACATGAAACGTGATGGCCTTTTTTTCTTTGCTCACTGAAACCGGGAAAGTAAGGCTTTCTGAGGGTATATATACCAAGTGGGCTCACTTGGTATATAATAGCTTGAGTGGCAGATGGTTTAAAGAGCTGTCTCTAGGCTACGCCAGTGCGCCAGGTGGGGAGAGTGGTGCACAGCCGTGCCGGGAGGAGCAAACCCGAACGGGAACAAGGCTGGGGGGCCCCAAACCGGGCCGTGACCGTGAGGGCCCCCCAAAAGCGTGATTGTCACGGGGGCCGCCGGGTTTAGGCACCTAGCTATGTAAATCTACAGCGCTTTATAAATAAAGTATAATAATAATATAACCTAATATAATAATACAATCATAATAATACATCGCAAGTGGTATGATGATCGGAACTAGTGTTGCAATCCAGCATAGTTATCTGGGACCAGCAAAGGCCCACTGAGAGCTATTTATTTATCTGGCAGACTTGTGCGGGAGTTGGCAGAACTGAGGCCTTGTTGGGCAAGACATAGTATGAGTCTTATGGTTTGCTTAGAGTAAAAAACTGGAGAGGGCTCCTCTATAATTACTTTTAATGGTTGTGGTAGATAGCAGGGATTTTTCAGCAGGGTGTTGCTTGGTACCAGGTTATGCTGCACTCAAAAGTGTGATGTGGTAGGGTTGCCATAAGTCAGGACCTCCAAACCGGGACAAATGTAGGACAAATTTTCAATGTAACCATTTTTTTTAAAAATGGAGGACACAAAAAAATTGATTTTTTTAAAAAATGTTAATATAAAGCCTGTTTCTTAGGCATGATCAAATGGAGGACATTTGGGCATTATTTCTAGACAGATGCAGAAATGGGCTTCCCTTTCTGGCAAAACACCCCGCCTCCTTCCACCAAAACACACACGACAGCACATTTGGGCATTTCCATCGGCTCTCTGCACACTGCCTCTTGCTCAGAGGCTTATGCCATAACCAACCCCATGGGTTTCACCACTTAGCCTGTGTTTAACTGCCTATCATATTGAACATGTCACACTGTTGTTTCACCGTCTTGCACCAAGTGTACTTCTCAGACGTGTGTGTCAAGGACCTTTGTTTTCTTCACTGCACTGAGTTTGTAAATCACAGCAATTTACATTGGCCTTGCCTCAGAACCAAAACCACACAGAAAAGGCAACTTTGGAACTCCCACCTCTGGCTTCTGAAACCGTGCGTCATGCCTCTCAAGCTGACCCACTCATATCTTCATCATCACACACACCACCACACTCATCCTGTCAAGGGGACTGTTAGCATAAAATCCACACCCCCCCCCAAAAAACCCCACCTTGAGGCCCTCGGCCCCACTCACCACCTCTCCCCTCCTCCTTTTCCTCCCCTCCCCCTCCTCCTCCCCTCCTTCTCCCCCATCCTCCATTTGCCCTTGGGCTGGGCACGACCGGGCAGAGGATGAGGGTGGCGCCGCCCCGCGCGCGCGGGGCGCACCCACCTCCAGCTCACCTCCTCCGCGCGGCCTTGGAGAGAGGCGAGGAGGAGGAGGTGAGTGGCGCGGCTGCGCTGGGGCAAGCGGCGGAGCCAAGCGCCTCTTGCGCGCGGCCCCCTACCACCTTCCCCCCTCTCCTCCGCCCCCCTCTCCTCCTCCCCCGCACACCCGCCGCCAAGAGGCGCTGGCTCTTCCGCCTTTTGCCCCTCCGCTGGGCGGGCTTGCGAAGCCTGGGGGCGGGGCGGTGAATAGGAGGGTGGTGCGGGTGCGCGGGGAGTCGCCTCCTCCACCCCAGGCGGCCTCGCTCCCTCCTCTTTTCCTCCCCCTCCCCGGGGAGGAGGAGGGCAGCGAGGCCCTCAGGCGCAGCACCTCGCGCAACCGGGGGGGCTCCCAGGTTTTGGGCGCACCCGTCTGGGAGGGCCGGCCCCCAAATCCGGTAAATCCATGGTGCCAGCCGGTTATGCAACCCTAGATGTGGGGGCTTTGAGCAGCTTCAAGGTCACCCCCTTCAGTCCAAGATACCACACTTGCCCACGTCTCGCCACCACCTTGGAGCAGTAGGTGTTGTTTTCTCTCAGCCAGAATATATGGTTAGATATGGGGTGTTTTTTTTTTTTTTTAATCCTAGCCATGCTGGTGTAGTTTGATCTCAAAGGAAAGTCCGTCCCCCTCCTCAACATGTCAGTATCAACAACCTGTCACACATCTAGGCTCCAGGTGTAAATCAAGATTGGCGCTCCAGTATCTTTCATTACCGTCAGAAAGGGACCATTCAGCAGGTTGTCTGTGATGAACTTTCCTCTTCTACACGTCAATGTCCGGAGCCCTATCACTTATTTACTTGACATCCTACCTTGTCTGTGTAGATACTTTTGTTTACACCTCACAGTGGTGTTCTTCTTTAAACCAGGGAGTGGGTGATCTGACACCTACAGATGGGCATGTTTGATCCAGGAACCCTAGCCAGCAAGGCAGAATGAAGATGTTTTGCGGAGTTGTGTGTTAACTTCTGTTGGTTTGCCATGCTTTTTACCCCCTGTTTAAAATGGAGATGAGATGACCAACTTCCAAGACATTGCCGGGTGAAGACTTAGCTTTGTTCTGCCTTGATGCATCAAATGTAAAATATCCTCCTTTCTGCTTCGACCTGGCAAGGTTCTTTTGTGGAATCTAGCACTGTTATTTTTTTTAAGCACGGCGAGCTGGTTATTGTGGTGCAAGTTGCGTAGGGGGACACCACCAACAGATTATCAGCAGATCTTCGCAAAAGGCCAACACCGCGTGTGCCCACCATTTCCTCTACATGGTAAACACGAGAGCTATTCAGCCACTCCTCTCACACCACACCCAGGTTCCGGCCCAGCCAGAGAACAATGTGACCTCTTTATGACTTCCCTTTTCATGTCATGTGTATATCTGGTCAGAGCCTCATTTGGCAGCCTGTCATCCAACCTTTTGAAGCAATGCAAGGCGCTGCTTTACATGTGTTCTTTACTTTAAGGGACCAGTCATTGATCGGATAGTAGGGTGGAAGGGAGGAAAAGCCCTTTTTGCGAATCCATCCTGCTGGGCGTTTTCAGCTTCCGCTTCTCTTGCTGGGTTGGAATGCTTAGGCTAGACCCCCCCAGGATGGGTCCATCCGTACAGCTACTATAATGTTCTATATTTGTAGACTAGCTGGATTCTCCATCTGTTGGTGGTCTGTCAGAAAGAAACCACCAGTCCATTAGTCGACTGCCTGACTGCAGGACTTGTCAACCTTTGACTCATACAGATTTCCTACCCTCAGCCCCACAAGCCTATGTGTGTGAACGCTTGCTTGTCGCTGCAAAAGGCACTAACTGACCAGAGGAATCATGACGCTGGAGGGATCCGCTTACCCTGACCTTTCGTGACCTCCAAGTCTTGGCCGTGGTCTTTCCTGTTACTCCTACCAGATTTCTTCTACTGGGCTGGCAAACGTATGATTCACCCTGCCCATGCAGCTCTCACCACAACATTTTTGCAGCTCACATTGAGCCTCTTGATGTCTTCCAGGGCAAAGGAACTGAAGCTTAAAAGGCTCCCTCTACTCCCTGGAGGCTTCAAAAGGACACTTTTTAGCCTGAGGATCACAGTGGGTCCTGTCTTTCCAAAAGTGTCCTCCTGTACTTGTTTGTGACATAAGTTTCCCGCCTGTCTTTTTTTTCTAGAAGGTAGGGGATGAACCCCCGACCTTTTGTCTGCAAATAGGGTTGCCATAAGGAGGACCTCCCAACCGGGACAAATGTCGGACAATGTCGGGGCAACCTTTCAAATGTAGGACACATTTTTATCAAAATGGACGGGCGCGCAAAAATTGAGGTTTTTTTTTCTAAAAATTTAATATAAATGCCTGTTTTTAGGCCAAGTAAACAATGGAGGACCTTTTGCCATGTTCTAGACAGATGGCAAGAAATGCTCCTTGCCCCTCGGGTTCAACTTTACTTCTCAGAACGTGTGTACTTGGCAAGGTACTGTGGCTTTTTTCTTTCACTGCGCATGTTTGCTAAATCCACAGCAAGTTTCATTGGCCGTGCCTCAGAGCTTGTTGGTATCAATATCACCATCATCACCACCCCCCCCACCACCCCACCACGCCATCATCATCATCATCATCATCATCATCATCATCATCATCACTATAATTGGCCAAGAAAGGCAATCTTGTTAGCATTCAAAGCACCATAAATACACAAAAAATGCACTTGCATATATTTAATAATAAAAAATAATGAAAAAATAAATAAAAAACAAGGCAGGGGTGTATATATTTGATAATAAAAATTAATGTAATAAAATAAAAAACAAGCAATAATAAAACTTAATAAAATAAAACAAAAACAAACAATAATAAAAATTAATGAAATAAAATAAAACAAGCAATAATAAAAATTAATGAAATAAAACAAAAACAAGCAATAATAAAAATGAATAAAATAAAACAAAAACAAGCAATAATAAAAATGAATAAAATAAAAAAATAAAAAGCAATAATAAAAATTTAAAAAATTAAATAAAATAAGTATTTTATATTTTTAAATATAATTTAAAAACCCCAAAATACCAAGGCAGACCTAATGGCCACTGACTCAGCTTTCCTCCTCCTCCTCCTCCTCTGGCCCAATTCTGCCCTGGCCTTCAGGCACCCTTACTCCGGCTCCTTCCTCCTCCTCCTCCTCCTCTCCCCCCTCCTCCTCCTTATGATGGCTGGCGCGGGAGGAAGGGAAGCAGGGCAGCCGCACACGTGCGGAGGGAAGTGAGGCAGGCGCGCGCGCTGCCACTAACCCCTGCTGAGGCCTGGGCGGCACGCAAGCCCTCACAGGGGGGGGGGGCAGTGGCGGCGGCGCTTCTGCCGCCGAGGAAGAGGAGGAAGGCGGAGCCGGAGGAGGAGGTGGGTTGGCGCCGCAGCAGCTGCGTTAGCAGCAGCAGCAATGGCCGGAGCGGGCACCCAAACCGGGAACAAGGCATGGGTGGGGGCCCAAACCGGACCGGGACCGGGAGGGGCCCCCCCAAAACCGTGATTGGCACGGGGGCTGCCGGGTTATGGCAACCCTATGTGTAAAGCACTTTGTTTTATCATTGCTGTATGTCTTCTCCAGTGGTAGCCTTAGTCACATGAGTTTAGTACTTGCAAATGCCAAAATCTAATAGAAGATGTGATGGCAAGTGGGAGTTTGGGAGTTATAGTGCAGAACGTTTAGACCAGGACTGGAGTCAGTTCACCAAACTTTCAACTCTGACTATTCCATTTTTCTACTGCTCAACTTCAACTCCTTCATAAATGGCAGTAAATTAAATCATAATAACAACTTTACTGTATTAAAAAATGGTAGCACAAGGCATTTTTTCACCCCCAGGCTACTAAGATTGATAGAACATAAAGTATATTTGTTTGATTAAAATTTCTGAACAAGGAAACAAGACTATGAAAAGGGAAATCCCTACATTCCTATGAAAGTAAATATGTACCAAACTACTCATTAAATAAAAGTTTTTATTTTAAAGCTGGAGTCAGAGTAGGTACAATTCTTCCATCATTCACTCCACCCAAAATTGCTTCCAGTTCAGAGCCTGGTGGCTATTCCAAGTGGCTATGTTCATCGTGAAATAAGCATATAGAGGAATTATTTGAAGCAGTGGAGAGGGAAGGCTTGCTGGAAGTACTTTGGGAGGTAATTTGGGGCATAACGTGCAGCAAAATAGAAAGGCAGAAGCATCTGAAGGGATCAGGAGAAGATGATGCAGTTGGACAGACAAAGGTCAATGGGCCAGTAAATACATGGTGAGTTTCCCCTGTTTTGAAATGCTTGGGACCAGAAGTGTTTTAGATTTCAAATTTTTCCGGATTTTGGAATATTTGCATATACATAATGAGATACATTGGAGATGGGGCCCAAGTCTAAACATGGATTTCATTTATGTTTCATATAACTTTCACATATAGCCTGAAGGCAATTTTATACAATCCGCTTAATCATTTTATGCATGAAACAAAATCTGTGTATATTGAACCATCAGAAAGCAAAGGTGTCACTATCTCCCATGAAAAACGTTTTTGGATTTTGGAGCATTTCAGATTTGGGAATTCTGGGTCAGGGATACTCAACCTGTGTAAGCCACCTTGGATGCCATTTTGGGGGAAAGGAAGGATATAAGTGCAGTATGTAAATAAATAAATAAATATCAGATATGAGAGCAGGGACCTAAATATTGGGAGAACATACTACTGAGAACTGAAAGTTTGTAAACCACTGGAGAGTGCTGAGTTCACTGATAAATGGTATAGAAATGTAAATGCTAAATTGTTGCTTCTTAGTCAAAATGGAGGACATTTTGGAATTCCTCCTGGACAGAAAGTTGAAATGGAGGACATGTCCTGGGAAAGGAGTGAAAATGCTCATTCTCAGTTACGTGCCAACAGACTTCATCCAGTTCTAGGTTGCTTTTCTTGCAGATCAACGCACACAACACACACTTTGCTACAGGAATTAGATGTGCCCTAAGCCATGGTGAATTAGACCTGGTGAATAGGTGTCTAGCACGTTTGACCTTGGCAGCCAATAATGAAGCTGCCGTTTTAACTAGCCCAATAGGTCACCGAGTTGCTCAGAGCTTGTTAAAAAAGACGTCACTCTTTCACACAAATTGGAGCACAGCTTCAGAGAACAAAATATCGATCAAGGAATGGAAGGGAGTTGTGTTTATATTATTAGCAGTATTATTTTAAAAGGACTAAGGGGGGTTGAGAAGCTAGAGAAATTTCTGGCAACATGCTTTGTGTCTGTATTTTTGTTCTACGGTCTAATATGGGATGTTAACCAGGTATTGATGGTCTAAACAAACAAGTTTCATCATTTCATCTAAAGTAGATACTGGGAAGAGATTTCCACAAAGTTTATTGGGTAACTTCAGGACACAATGTTAAGACTCTCAGCCTTCGTGAACTCAATAAAAGAAACCTGGGCCTCCAAAAGCTTTTTTGTTAGGAAGAGATTTCAAGAAATGGGAGTTACTAGAGTAAGAGATGACATGGGTAAAGCAGATCTGGGAAAATCCTGGGATTTGTAGTTTCATGAGGTTTTTAGAATTCTCTGCCAAAGAGCTGTAGTGTGTCATTTGTTGCTGTTGTGTGGCTTCAAGTTGTTTCCGACTTGTGGCAACCTAAGGTGATGCTATCACTGGGTTTTCGGGTATGTTTCTTCAAAGGGGGTTTGCCATTGCTCTGAGGCTGAGAGACTGTGGCTTGCCCAAGGTCACAAAGTGAGTTTCTGCCATGGGATTCGAAACATGGTCCCCAGAGTCATAGTCTAATGATCAAACCGCTATTCCAAACTGACTACAAATCCCAGCATTCCATAGGATGCAGCTGTGGTAGTTAAAGTGGTCTCAAAGTGCTTCCTAGCACAGCAGGTGGGCATCAGGATAGAGAAGGCAGGTGTGCAGGTTGTTCAGCCATAGGAAACTTCCAAAGAACAAAATGAAGAGCTCTGGGCATATAGCCTGTAAAGTGCATCCTCGCTTGGACGTGTTGTTCAGACACATTAATAGGCTGGAAAGAGCCATGTTTAAAACTGAAAAATAGCTCTAGCCAAAGTAGGGGTTCTGTGCCAGGGAAATGCAAGGAGATAACAGAAAGAGAATTTGAGGGAAGATGTCATTTAGCTTGGGCTGGGCTGTATCCGTATACAGGGGTGTGGTGTGGTGTTCAAGTGACAATCCCAGCTCCCTTGCTGACTTTTCCATTTTGCATAGAAAAGCAAGCATTTTAATTCTAGAGATAAAAGGGAAAACTTTCAGGCATTTCCTATCCGATTGCACAGTAAGACTGCTCCAAGTGTTTCTAGCTAATGAACACAGAGGTGATGGATGATCATTTTCTCTTGTGGCCTTGGACATGTCCTAATTTTCACATATTTTAAAGAATTAAGCTTGAGTGGCATTCCTTAAATTATTTAAAGCACTGCACAGGATACCCCTGTGATTTTCCCCTCTACTTAGGCGCAAATCTTGTGTATTTGACTTATTGTAACGCTCACACATGAATTGGAAACTCTAATTTCATCAGGGCCTGTGTAGTGTGTTGGTCTGAGCACTGGATTATGACTCGAGATCTGGCTTCGGTTTCCCACTTGGCCATGGAAACCCACTGGGTGACCTTGGGTGAGTCATACACTCTCAGCCCCAGAAAAAACTATGAAGGCCTTAGAGTCACCATACATCAGAACTACTACTTGAAGGCACACAACAACAAAATTTCATTATATTTAAGATTTTGGTATTTGTGATATGTATATAATATATCCCAGCGATTTCTTTCTTTCCTCCCTCTGCCAGTTTTGGACTACTGGCACACAAGTGACTTGCCATACAATGTTAAAAGCAAAGCCCAGTTCCTTCTCCTGCCTTTCACTTTCTACCCACACTTTAAATATACATATATTCACTTGTTTCGTAGCTTCCACATCAGGATTGCTAAGCCTGAGTGAGTCACCATAGCCGTAGCTTCTTACATTTTCCTGTCTCTTTCTGAGGTGGCAGGTAGGTGTGGAGGTGAAAAGCCAGCACTTACAGAATCACGTGGAATGGGAATGTGTGCGCGCACTGTGTGGGCAGCACCATAAAATGCAGCAAAGTGTCTAACAAGCATTTGTGTGCAATGCAGATTGAAACAACTTCACTCTCTACCAATGTGTTTCAGGGTTGGCTGGCCTAAACCAATTTGGTTTAAACCTTGGTTTAAATCAAATGATTAAAAACAAACAAACCACACTCCTGTTTTTTTTTAAATTGATTATTCATTTATTTAAAAGTCTGGCTATTATTACTATATTCCAGCCCTCTTGCTGGAACAACAGCATCCTGGGTGCTGTAGCCCAATAAAAAATACCATTTCCAAACTTGGGAGATGCTTACCAATTGATGGGGGTGGGGGTGGGGGTGCACATCTGCATGGCAAATTTGCTGGACAAATTGGTTGAAGCCTGGTTCATTTAAAAAAAAAAAAAGAGGCAAAACCCAATATATCTGAATGAGTGAAGCCCATCTCTATACCTGTCCCTATGAACACTGGTGACACATTGATTTTTTCATGCCATTTCATTTTTTGGTGGTGATGAGGAAATCACATAGGAGTTTATCACACGAAGGAAATTGGGAGTGAATATTTGTGTGAATATCCTGGGAAAATCGCATAATTACATGAAACGATTTCACATGACGTTGCACAGAAGCCGCCATTAAAGTGGTCATAAAGGAGCATTAACGTGCATCTTTTTACTTTCGGGATTTTGATGTCAATGCATTTCCGATATCACTTTATTTTCACAATTGCATGTGATAATCATTTGGGCAATTACTGATCATTTTTGCTTTATTTGCAGAATGCTTTAAATGCACTTTAATCACTCTTTAATGCCAAAATTAGCCACAGTGTGATAAACTCTATAGAAAAATACAACTCACTGCAAATGCAAACCCAGTTCTCTGCATGCTGATTTTAATAGTGAGGATTTACTAGCATTTGCTATCTTGTAGAGTGTAAATCCCATTGATTTCTGTGATAGCTGCTTCCAACAAGTAAGCATCCAGTTGTAACCGTAAGCATTCTTACTGGGAAATAACTCCCACAAGGTTTCGTACTGAGTAAATAGGTGCAAGAATGCATTCTTGGAGAGCTGCATAAACCCTGGCAGCCAGTCAGTCAAGAAATTGTGATCAGCTCTCACAGAACCCCTTTAAAAAAACACTACAAAACAAGAAACTTCAGTTATTTGAAAACCACAGATATGGAAAACTTTTTCGGTATGAGAAGAGTAGCTGGCTTCCCGTCAGTGTGGGACTTACCTTGGCAACTACAAATGTAGGGAAACTGAAATGATTGCTTTCAATGCCATATACAAACACCTTTATTGTGAATTTCATATCTGAATGGAGGATAGTTTGATGTTTTAAAACACAAGAGTGGAATTCAGGTCTGAGGAGGCCCCCATAAGCAAAAACAAGGGAAGAGCACAAAAAATCCAGCTGTTTTGCATTATAGCTTCTAGCAGACCCTGCCTGCAATATGTGTTCATCCATGAGAGTTAGAAACTGGTTCATGAACTGTTTGGAAGAAAGCAAAGCTTTCTTTTCAGATTCTTGATTTTGTATAGGATGCATAAATGGCAAGTGGCCCTGGATGTGAACACAGCAAATGCGTTCTTCCCTTCCACACCCGAGAGCCTTGTGAGCCATCCTTCCCTGCTCATTCCATAGATGGTAGCAAAATTAAGGTATGAGTCAGATTTGGGAGACGATGTGCCAAGTGTGTGCATTCCACCACTAAGCATGTTCTGCATTAAACAAAAAAATCCCCAAGTCTCAAATGCAGAATTCAGCTAAACAGGGATGGGCAAAGTGAATCCCTCCAGATATTGTTGGTCTGGAGTTCCCAGTATCCCTCGTGTGCTGACTAGGACAGATGGGAACTGCATTCCCAACAGCACCTGGGGGGCTGCCCATTCTTGATTCCTGAGCAAGGCTGACCAAGTGTCTGTGTTGCTAACATCTTGTTTATGTGCACTGATGGATTCTGTAATATTATTAAGAGCCTGAGGCACAGGATGAGACCCACAATCACATTTAATTCAGTGATTTCCAGACTGGGTCTTTGGACCCAGTGTTGTTTCCATCAAGCCAGCAGTGAAAACTGCAACCTAGATGTTGGACTGCAGCTCTAGACAGCATCTATGCAATTCTAAGTCCTGTAGTATGAAAACATTTAGAGGACAATCACACAGATCATGGTTCTCACCATGGTTCTCACAGTTTGTGGGTGAAAGGGGGGCACCCAAAATCTCACTTGACCTGGTGTATTTTGCCATACAATCCAGTGCCCTGCCATGCAGGAATATACAACCAACGAACTGAAGTATGTCCAACCAACCTCTGTTTAAAGACCTCGAAAGAAGATCATGACTCTGTCCTACAGAATCCTGCGATTGGTAGTTTGATGAGGCACCAGAGCCCTCTGACAGACCAGGCTGAATTTACAACTGAACTACAAATCCCAGGATTCCATATGATGGAACCATGACAGTTAAAGTGGTATCAAACTGCTTTATTTCTGCATCCTTTATCTATGAAATCTTATGTTACAACTTCTTTCATACAGTTAGTCTCAAAAGTCCTACAAGTTCCCTTTGTATATTGATATTCCAGACTAACAGAGCTATGTCTGGAAACTACAACTGAATATAATTTTTTGAATATGGTGCACCAAATATTTGCATAATGGAATAATGGTGAAAGTGATATGGGTTCAGTCTGTAATCCCAATCTCTCTTTAGGTGCCTAACTACAAATAAACGGAAAGGCTTCTTCTTTGTGCTTAAAGCCGTTTTTCATTATTTGGTTATTGCTGGTGTTTGTTCTACCTTTTTCTGGCCCCAAGAGCTCTAGCAAATACCACTGACGATAATACTTTTGACCTGTTCCATAGTAATTTTTTTTGTTAAAAAATACAACAATAACACACAGAGACACACACACAAAACCTTCTCCGCTTTGGCTGGCAGGCCTCCCGGAAATTTGCTGGAAGTTAGTGTGGTGGAATCTTTTTAAAGAAAAGATTTTTCCACTTCATTGTGTGTGTGTGTGTGTGTGTGTGTGTGTGTGTATATATATATATATATTGCTTGCTGAATCCAGACTCTAGCTTTTGTAAAACAAAGGAAAGCCCAATTTTTAGCAATGGAGAATTATTAGAGTGACTTTTGCAGCCCAGCTTATATTAGTTGCAATTTAAAATCTGATGAGATTAAATTGCTAAATTCATATGAGGTTGTTGATTTTTTAAAAATAATTTGGGTTTAGGGTCCGTTTTCAAAGGTGGCTTCAGTTATAGGTAGGGTTGCCAGAGGGAATTTCATTGTGTTTGTCACACAATGAGGTAACAAGCAACACCTGATGAAATTACCTGTTTTATGCAGCCAGTGTGAACCAGTGTGACATAGTGGTTTGAATGTTGGACTATGGTTCTGGAGACAAGGGTTCAATTCCTGGCTCAACCATGAAACCCACTGGTGATGTTGGGCATGTCACACGCTGTCTGCGTCAGGGAAAGGCAATGGCAAACCCCCTCTGAACAGTTCTTGCCAAGAAAATCCCATGATAGGTTTGCCTTAGGTTTGCCATAAGTTGGAAAACAACCTGAAGCCACACAACAATAAATACAAGCATTAAAGGTACAGTAGCCCTCCCCAGTTTTCATTGTGGCAACCCTAATTCTTTTTTCTTTTCTTTTTTTGGTTGGTTTTTTAGGCTATGTGGCTGTGTTCTGGAAGAATTTATTCCTGACGTTTTACCTGCATCTGTGGCTGGCATCTCTGAAGATGGCAGCCACAGATGTAGGCAAAATGTCAGGAATAAATTCTTCCAGAATACAGCCACATAGGCCAAAAACCCCACAAAAAACTATGGATGCCAGCTGTGAAAGCCTTTGATTTCACACTAATTCTGGGTGTTCAGCCAGGGCTTCCCATGGGATACGCATGTACTGGCTACCCCTGTTGGCGTATGTAAGAAGTTGCTGTTTGCAGGGAAAGGTTCATCCAGATCAGTGGAAATTATGTTATCTCCAGCGTACAGAGGTCATGCACTGCAAAGGTATTGCACTGTAATTGCTAGACCCTAGGATCCAGAAGTGAGGTACTGCAGCAAATCAGTAAATGCAGTGTAGTTATTGCCCAGGTTTGGTCTGACCTGGAATTCTTAACAATCTTTCTATGTCAAGAGAAACCAATAGGTTGCCTGGGCCTTAGAGGTTGCCCAAGAACAGCCTACATCTGCATCATAGACCAGGGAATCCTACATGTTGGTGAGTCACCATATGAGTCAGTAGCTGATGGTTCCTCCTTCTAGACCAGTGATTCCCAAACTTTAGTCCTCTAGGTATTTTGGACTTCAGATCCCAGAAGCCCCAGCCAATGTGGCCTGTACTCTGGAATTCTGGGATCGCAAGTCCAAAACATCTGGAGGACAAATGTTTGGGAATCACTGTTCTACAGTTTGCAACTCCTGGCAGCATGCAGCTAGAAAAGGATGGCCCTACTGTTAGTCAGGGTGCGACTTTGGGTGTCATGGAAAGATGGCAAATAACTGTGTGTTGGTATTTTTCAATTGTTGGGGATAGAGAGAGATGTTGTTGTATGCCTTCAGGTTGTTTTCCACTTACGGCAAACCTAAGACCCTAAGATGGGGTTTTCTTGGTAAGATTTGTTCTTAGGGCGATCAAGGGAAATCATTTTCTCTGGTTTACTATGGCTACTTCCATTCCTATTGGTTTTTTTGGTTTTGTTTGCAGCTCCAGTCCAATTTGGAATTATATTCTGAATACATTGGTTGTTGTTGTTGTTGTGGTGGTGGTGGTGTGCCTTCAAGTCATTTCCGACTCATGGCCCTGGAGATACTGCATAGTGTAGTAGTTTGACTGTTTTGCCATTCAAGGATGGTTAGTATGGGATTTTGGAGGCAACGGCTGTTTACTTTTGCTGTTGTAGCCAGGCACAAACGGCTGTTATAGGATCAGTCAGGGCAGATTCCCGTTGATTCCCATTGTTTCAAACTTGATTGTATTGTTTACTGCAGATAAATGTAGCGGCTTAACACCGAAAGCCTCGTGTTTCCTGTTCTTTGAGGTTCCACTTGCATCATTTTGAACTTTATGCAACAGAAGAGGAAGAAATGAATTTTGCAATCCAAGTGGGAATTCCAATGTGTTAGCAGTAGGGTTATCATTGTGGGTAGGGTTGGGTTAGCTGTAGGGTTTAATGGCCCAGGTAGTAGGTATCCTATACCTATCTGGGCTTCTCCCACACCTTTTAAAGATCGAGGTTTTCAGGTTCTTTAAAAGGTGTGGCAGAAGCCTGGATTGAGAACAGGATGCCTATTGTCTGGGCATAGGGGTGTTCAATAAAACCCACATATTTAAATTTACATTCCGCGTCTAGCGTTGGAGGAAAGGCAGTGTGATAATCTCCTATGTCGCTTCTACTTTGTTGCATCATGTTTAATCAATAAACAACATACTGTACATCATTCCATCCCTCCATCGATTGGGTGGGACAAACAAGTCCCCCAATGGCAAAACCAAAGTTGATTTGTTGAGATAATTTTTGTCCTGATGTACATACACTAAGAACAGTAACATTGTAAAGAGCTGCAGCTATGTTTACAATTCTTTAGCTGACAGTGTTTTATCATGTGTTTTGTTGTTGCTGTGTGCCTTTGGGCCCATTCACCCTATGGAAATAACCCATTTTGCAACATTCACACTGGCCCTGAATGTACTCGCCGCAGTTTGCAGGGTGAGTGAAAATCCCACTTAGCCAGGTGCATTTTGCACTGGGTACCTAACCACATCTTTTTTTTACAGCAAGAATGATCCGGATCTTCAGTAGTGTGAATGCGCTGCCAAAGTGGGTTGGACTGGATGGCCCTTGCGGTTTCTTCCAACTCTTATGATTCTATGCATCTCTGGGATTGTTACCGGCCATGAGGTGCCACCATGCTGATGCAAACAGCACCAGTGTGAATGCTGGACCGGGTTAAAATGACTTGCAGAGATTTGATCCCAGTAAATGTAGTGGGAACATCAATTCAGTATCGCATCATCACAGAGATCCACATCTCCTCGGTACAAAAAGTAACTCTGAATGGCAGGTCATTTCCAATTTATGGCAACCCTAAGGCAAACCTATCACTGGGGTTTCTTGGCAAGATTTGTTCACAGGAGGTTTGCCATTGCCTTCCCCTGAGGCTGAGAGAATGTGACTTGTAACCCAAGCTTACCCATTGGGTTTCATGGCTTAGCTGGGGACTGAACCCTAGTCTCCAGAGTCCAACACTCAAACCACTGCTCCACACTGCCTATATTGTAGGATTATTTCTCGGCAGATTCTGTATCAAAGCATGAATCTGGAGGACTATCATCCTGGATTTCAGATTCATTTCCATTTATATCGGGACAAATTTTTCATGTGATGTCTTTTAATGGGGTTAGCTGCACCTTTATCTTGTATTTTATATGTACTGTAGTTTAAACTGTTTTAAACTTTGCAATACAATTGCCTAATATAACGTTTGTATTGTTTCCACTGTATTTTGTTTTAATCTTACGTTGTAAGCCACCCTGTTTCTTATACTGGGAGAAAGATGGGATATTAAGGGAAAGTAAAAAAAAGATAATTGGAAACTGGACTCAATCCTTGATCATTATCTCCAATTTAGATTTGTTCTGTCACTTCCATGGACATCTTTGGAAGCTTCATGTAAACCTCCCTTTGCCTCTTCCTTACAGTCAAAGAGCATGTGATAGCTCAAATGAATTTCTGTTCCCAAACATACTGTGTAGTTTTTGATAGGAAGTAACAGCAAGCAAAAGGAACTACATGTTTAGCTTTACTGTCCATTTCAGACTATTGGCTTGACACATCTTTCTTTTCTTCCTGCCCAAATCTCTGAAAATAAGTTTGTATAAATATCCGTGTACTTTCTACTAGTAGAGTCCAGAGATGTAGTGGATGTTGACAGTATTATTTTTAGACTGGCCCCAGAAGTGATTTCTGCTTTGACTGTAGTGTGATATGCATCTTTGAATGTTCTACAATTTCTTTATCATGGGTAGTGGATTTGCTTTAGCTATGATTTAGTGTGATGTCTGAATTAACAAGCCAGAGTTAACAGTTGTTACTCTTACTACCTGAGTGATGAAGTGGAAAAATAATACTTGGGGAGGACTTGATACTGGATTATTTGGTTTTTGGATATATGAAGGTTGCAGTAAAATGGTCTTTTAGAATAGAAAATATGGCCAATTTGACCTGATGTGCTCAAAACCTTTCATAAAGCTACAGCATTTATTATCCAATTTTTTCTGTTGTTATTGTTGTAGGGGCAACTCTTGCCATTGAAGGCTAACCCAGAAGAAATACCCTCCTTCAGTGATATACAGACCTGATGAAGATACAACCATGGGTAAGGTTCTGTTTATTTCTTGTTTTTGTATGGTTTGGACATATGGTTGATTTGTTGGGCTTTCTGGTACTTTGGCGTACTGCACATGCTCTTACTCAAGTGAGAGTTTGCGTTTGTTATTGTCAGTTTGGTGCTGAAGAGAGATTAGGATCTGAGACAGCGATTGTTGGAAAGTAGGAGCAAAAGGTTCATGATCATGACAGTAGTTCTATATCAAGAATAGGGTGGGAATAATACATTCTTCTATATAAGGTCTGTATCTATATATATAACTGGGATGCAGTGGTTTAGTGGTTAAGATGCCAATTCTGATGATCGGAAGATCAGAAAGTTGGCAGTTCGAGGCTCGAGTGCTGCATGATGAGATGAGCTCATGTCTAGTCCCAGTTTCTACCAACCTAGCAGTTCGAAAGCATGCAAATGCAAGTAGGTAAATAGGTACCACTTTGGTGGGAAGGTAACAGTGTTTGGTGCAGTCATGCTGGCCAGTAGTGTTTCTGGGCATGTGCAAGAGGTGACACCTCAGAAGGGGGGTGACACCCAACTGGCCCCTCACTCCCGCGGGTGCTCCTTGCGCCTGCGCATGTGCTCCTAAGGGCCATACGGGTGCCATTTTGTCTCCTCAGGGCTGTGTGGATGTTGCTTGGGCCTGCGTAGACACCATTTCAGTTTCCCAGAGCTGCACAGGCACTCCTCAGGCCTGCGTGGGTACCCCTAGGGGCTGTGCAGGCACTCCTATGGCCCCCCCTGGGTGCCATTTTGTCTTGTGCGGGCGTTCTCTACCCTGGAAGCAGGAAGTCCTGTTGCCAGAAGGCCCACCCCCCGAGGTCCCACCCCCTGCACCGAGTGTTACCCAGTGCGGGACGTCCACTGACGCTGGCCACATGATCACCAGATTCATCTTCAGACAATGCTGGCTCTTCAGCTAAGTAACCGAAATGAACACTGTCTGCCATCTATTATGGCCAGGCATTCATGTCAGGGGACTGCCTTTACCTATATAAGGTCAAGTTGCTTTATTACTGAAGCTGGACCTGACATGAGTCTGGTTAAGACAACCCAGTTTGTAATTCTACTTTGAGTGCTGCAGCATGTCACTTAAGGTAATAATATTCTTTGCAGAAAGTGGAAAAAATTACTTTTGGACTGTGGCTCTCAGAATCCTCCAACCAGCCTAATGGGTGAGGCAAAAGCAACTTTTTTTCAAGCTCTCTTTCTTTGGTGCAGCTGTTTGTTGCTTCTAGCCACCAGAGTTTGGATCTGTGGGAAGTTCCATAGCGTAGCAATGCAGGGCTTCCTTGATCTTCAGAGTTCTTCTTGACTTTCACCATAGGCTTCAACCTTCCCCAGTTTTCCCCCCTTACTGCTAATGCAAGCTGGAGGGCATTAAGCTGGAAAATGCTGACCATTGGTGGGAGCTTCTAGCCCTAATGATGGTTAATGTCTGCTAATGTGAATCTTCACATTTCATGTGTTTTACCCACCACTTTAGGAGATACCATACTATGGATAGTTTGGTGAGAATGCTTACTGAGCATGCAGGGGGCATTTGTGGGTTCTGGAGTCTGTATTCCAGGAGGGGTTATTCTTGCAGGTTTTATTAAATTAGAAGTGTACATTTCTGGCTGATCTTATGCCTTGTGTGATCAGCATTCTCTAACAAAATGGGAATTCTAGAGTCAAAGCGTTTGAGGTGTACTTCAGAAATAACAGTGAGAAAGCTCCTTGGTAACAATTGTAAATATAAATGGATATTGAATTAACTTTACTCCCACGGCCCCATTGGCATGCCAAAGCAGCTGATGCTGGTTGCTGGTTGGCAATATGAGGATTGTAAAGAATCCTCTGTGAAGAAAATCAGTGTTTATTTTTAATCATGAGTGGGTGGAGTTTTGATCTCTAAGCAGGAGACTCTTTGAAGTATAAATAGTAACAACGAGGCTAATTATCCAGGTGTACAGGTTCTATCTCCATATTCTGGATCATAAACCGTGAAACTGGAAAAGAACCAACCTGGCCAGTTTCCCCATAACCTGCACTGATCAAGATTCTGAACAAAGCTACCATTCAGTGATTATTTTCATTTTGCACCTAGACACTGATGGATCAAATGCAGGGGTCGGCAACCTCCGGCCCGCGGGCCGGATGCAGCCCGCGGAGGCCTGCCGCCTGGCTGCTGTTGCCGCTGCTGCCGCCGCCGCAGCGGCCGCCCGTCACAGCTTTTGGCTGCTCTGGGCGCTGCCATTTTGGGTGGCAAAATGGCGGCGAAGTCTCGCGCGACCTCCCCACCTTTTTGGGTGAAAAAATGGCGGTGCCCATAGCGGCCTCTGGGGCTATGGGCGCCGCCATTTTTTTGCCCAAAATGGCGGCGAAATCTCGCGCGACCTCGCCGCCCAAAATGGCGGCGCCCAGAGCGGCAAAAAGCTGCGATGGGCAGTGGCGGCAGCAGCGGCGGCGGGCCTTTAGGAGGCCCGCTGCCGTCCCTG
>NC_056527.1:7448757-7449105 GCF_019175285.1 Sceloporus undulatus | reverse complement strand
AATCGAGAGGTTACCAGAGCATGTACCACAGTTTCAAGGTCCCCCCGACCCAGGTAGGGTCGCAGCTGGCATATCAGCCAAAGCTGATAACAGGTGCTTCTGACCATCGCATCCACTTGAGATGTCAATTGGAGCGACGAGTCCAGAAGCACTCCCAAGCTGCGAATAGAGTCCTTAAGGGGGAGCGTGACCCCATTTAGGACAGGTGGAAAAATTTCACTACCCGGGCCCGGGGAGCCTATCACTAGTACTTCCGTTTTCTCTGGATTCAGACTGAGTTTGTTTTCCCTCATCCAGCCCATTACCGACTCCAAGCAGGCATCTCTCCTCTAAATGCCTGCTTGGAGT
>NC_056527.1:7408855-7448657 GCF_019175285.1 Sceloporus undulatus | reverse complement strand
AGGGGGGAGCGTGACCCCATTTAGGACAGGTGGAAAAATTTCACTACCCGGGCCCGGGGAGCCTATCACTAGTACTTCCGTTTTCTCTGGATTCAGACTGAGTTTGTTTTCCCTCATCCAGCCCATTACCGACTCCAAGCAGGCATTTAGAGGAGAGATGCCATCCCTAGTCACTGCATCAGTCGGGGACACAGAGAAACATATCTGGGTGTCATCAGCATATTGATAACACCGTGCCCCGTGTCTCCGGATGATCTCACCCAGTGGTTTCATGTAAATGTTAAATAGCATGGGGGACAAAATAGCTCCTTGAGGGACACCAGATGTACGTTCCCTCTTGTCGGAGCAAGAGTCTCCCAGCCGCACCATCTGGAATCTACCCGAGAGGGAGGAACGGAACCACTGGAGCGCAGTGCCCCCGATACCCAACTCCTTCAGGCGTTCCAGAAGGATACCATGGTCGATGGTATCGAAAGCCGCTGAGATGTCCAAAAGCACTAACAGGGACACGCTACCCCTGTCCATGCCCAGACGGAGGTCATCGACTAAGGCGACCATGACAGTCTCAACTCCATAGCCCGCCCGGAAGCCGGTTTGAAATGAGTCTAGAAAATCCGTTTCATCCAAGATCGCTTGGAGTTGGAAGGCAACCGCTCTCTCGATCACCTTCCCCAAAAAAGGCAGCAACGACACAGGTTGATAGTTATTTCGTATCAGGGGGTCTAAGGAGGGCTTTTTTAGCAGACGTCTGACTACTGCTAATTTGAAGCTGGATGGAAATTGCCCCTCGCTAAAGGATGAATTAATTATGTGGCACAGCATAGATGTTACCGCAATTCCCCCCTGGGCCGTCAACCATGAAGGGCAAGGATCGAGAGAGCATGTCATCTTCCTAACACTACCAAGAATCTTGTTCACTTCCTCAGTATTCACAAACTCAAAGTGATCCAGTTTAATAGAGTCCACGGAAGCTCTGGATGCCTCTCTTATAGGCTCTGAAGAAATACTGGCGTCGAGATCAGCCCTTATCTGAGAAATTTTATCCGCGAAGAAGTTGTTAAATTAATCACAACAGGCTTTTGATGGTTCTAAAATAGGGTTCAGGGAGGGGGACAGTTGTGTTAGCTCCCTCACTACCCTGAACAGCTCTGCCAGATGCGACTCTGCGGACGCAATACATGCAGCATAAAACGAATGTTTTGCTGCATTTATTGCCACTCCGTAAGCCTTCAAAAGAGACTCAAGGAGTGTCTTGTTGGATAAGTGCTGGTGTCTTCGCCATTTGCACTCTAGTCGTTGCACGGCCCGCTTCATTTCCCTGAGATCTTCCAATATGAGAGATGCAAAGTTGGAGAGACACATGGCTGGAGAGAGAGGTGAGGATCTGTGAAATGATGAGCATCCAAATGTAGTGCTTGGTGTGAATCCATGCCTCTCACCATTTCACAGATCCTTGCATCTCTCTCCAACCTTGTGTCTCTCTCCCGCATAGTACATATAGTGCAGGTATGTACTACGCTACTTGTATTCCAAAATATCCAAAATATTCCAAAATCTAAACCTGAAAGCATCGTGTATTTGTTTTTGTTTTAAATAAAAATAATTAACCAATTAAAAAATCTTGAAAGACATGCATCATACTCCAGTGTATTAATACAGATGGACACTGTGTTATGAAATGAGAAAGCTTTATGGAAATTATGGAAACCCCCTCTGAAGAAACCCGCCAAGGAACCCGTGATAGGTTTGCCTTAAGTTGGAAATGACTAGAAGGCACACAACAACAACAACAACAACAACAACAACAGAAGCACCCATAGATTCATAACCTTTTGAATGAAAAGATAAAGTGTAGATGTTTCATCCTTCACATAGCATGTTGGAAGCACAAAATGTTGATGTAGTCAAGTCTTGCTGCAAGCTCTCTCTGTGTGAAGCTTTCCAGAATTTAGGCAAGAGTGAGTTTAGTAGTAGTCAAGGAAACATAACCCACTCCAACTTTTTCCCCAGGGCTGCTCTGTATTTAGGATAGTGTGACTATTGTTGTCATAGCAGTGGATTACAAACCCTCACTACTATGGTTTTTCTGTAACAGTAGGGGAATCTCATCTGGGAAGGAGGGAGGGAAATCCTTATATGAGAATGCACAATTACCTCTTCGATGGTATCCCAGAGACCAAGTGTGTGTGCACTGAGAAAAAACAGCTATGCAAGTATTTTCTTATTACAGATTGAGATTCTTATTATAGATTGGGATGGATTTTTTTCCTCCTTCACAGCATGTGTTGTGTGTGGGCTCAGTGAAATATATTCTTTCTGAAATGGTTCACTCCTTGTCATTTTCCACTTTATTGTAACTGGAGAATCTTGGCTCAACCATGGAAACCCACTGGAGACCTTGTCACACTAGATGAATCCCACTCAGAAACGGGATTTAAAAGTAGAAAAACCCTGCAAATGTGGGATGTTTTTTAGACGACGTTGCTTCCAAAGAGCAACAATGCAAAAATAATGTTCCCAAAAGTAAAAAGGTGTTGTTTTTGTTGACTTTCCTTTTGCTTTATTTCCGCTTTATTGCTCTTTGGCACAAAAGCATCTGAAAAACATCCTACATTTTTCTACTTTTAAAATCCCATTTCTAGGATTCATCAAGTGTGATAAGGTCCTGGGTAACCTTGGGCAAGTCACACACCCACTCAACCTCAGAAGATGGCAATAGCAAACACCCTTTGAAGAAACTTGCCAAGAAAACCCCATGATTATGGTCTCCATACCACGGAAGCATCTTGAAGGCACACAACAGCAACAACATATATGTAAATCAAGCTTGGTAAAATTACTCTTTGGGACCAAAGCACTTACAATCCTGCATATATCAGGGAAGATTTAGGGAGTTTTAAGCTGTTGCCACAATACAGAATTAATGCAGTTTGATACTCCTTTATCTGTCATGGCTCCATACTATGAAATCCTGGGCTTTATAGGGTTTTTTTGTGTGTTTAAACTAGGGTCACATTTTCAAGATATCTACATTATGTGTATGCAAATATCCCAAAATCCAAAACACTTCTGGTCCCAAGCATTTCAGATAAGAGAAACTTGACCTGTATTTCAAGTAGACAAGACTGTGACTTTGACCATAGAATGCCCTTCTCACTATTTTTTTCTGACAAATAGTTTTTTCAGTGACTTTGCATTCTCCATCAGAATGAATGCAGAATCTCTTATCTACATCAAGGCAACTAGATGTCCTCCTTTTCCAGGACATATCCTACATTTCAACCTTCTGTCCAGGGGGAATTTCAAAATTTCCTCTGTTTCGAGCATGACTAAGAAGCATGAATTTACATTTATATTAGTGTTCTTAGCTTTTATTTTGTAATGTCATACATTTTCCTTGAATGCCCTACATTTTGCAGTGCCTTGTCTTCCTTTGTGGTTATGACATCTGCATTTACATATAAGTCAAACCTGAGCTTCCTTTAGATATATCAAGTTCACAGATGGTTCTGTTGTATACCAATGAATGTGTACCTGTGTGTGCACACTCACTCAACTATTCCTTGGTGGTCCTTTTGCATGCAGTTTAAAATGTATATTACGAAAATGTAATATCCTATACTATGTCCTCCGTTCTTTTCCTGGCCCCTGTCGTCCGCCCTCTAAATCTTTCAAAATGTGGCATTCCGCCCCTTTCCCATTATTGATGGAAACAGATCCCTGGAACCTACTGCAAATTTCTTCTAACTAATAGCCTACTAGTGAAGCCAACAATAACAGAGCTGTCTAGACCATCTGAATGTTGCTAAGTTATTCCTCTGTCTCTCCCTAATTCCACCGCATTTGACAGCTGTTTGGGTGGTCTAATGTGACCCTGTTTCTTGTAGTTATTTTCTCATCCGGCTTGCAAATTGTGCTGTCGAACTAGGAAACCAAATTCCGGCTTTTTTCCCCCTGCAGGCCGGAACATGGGCAGTTTTCAGGATTAGACCCACTGGAATAGTGGCAAAACCAGTTTAAGGACAATACCCTGCATTCAGCTAGCTGGGTGAACTGGAGACAGATGTGAGGCAATGGCATGGGAGATTGGTGAGGAGACATCATGCCTAGGAATGACACAGCAAACTTCCTAAGCACTCAGATTTCCAACTGAAAGTCATTCAGCTTAATTTGTACAATTTGCTTTTTTGTTAAAACATTTTTGTGTGAATTAAGAAAAGAGTTGCTGTCGTAGCCAGTTCCTATGAGCACTCCATAGACTAGTGGTTCCCACTTGATATCTGATCGCTGATTTCCTTTTGGCTGCTGGCAACCTTCTCCATGTCCTGCACAAAGCTGAGCCAAAGCTATATTATATTTGGGAAAGGTTCTGTGCTCAAGAATCCATAGAGCTTTAGATCAGGATGGAGAAAATGTGGTTGACAGGTACAATATGGCCTCTGGACCCTACTTTTGTGTCTTCTGAAGCCCACTCCTCCAATCCTTCTTTTTCCAATGTTTTGAAAAAAATAATTTCAGTATGATTGTCATGCAATTTTCACCCGAGAACCACTCAGAAAGCCTCCAAATATATAAAAAGGCACCCCACTCATTTCCATGCCAGCATTCTCTGAAGATGCCAGTCACAAATGCCGGTAAAACGTCAGCAAAAAACTCTTCTAGAACATGGCCACATAGCCCGAAAACCCCACAAAAAACTATGGATGCTGGCCATGAAAGCTTTCGACATCACATATGCATTTATTTATTTTTAATATCTGTGAGACCCAGCATGGCATAGTAGTTTGAGTGTTGGACTACAACTCTGGAAAGCAGGGTTCAATTCCCCACTTGGCCACGAAGCCCATTGGGTGACTGTGGACAAGTCACAGGCTCTCAGCCTCAGAGGGAAGTCAGTGGCAAGCCACCTCTGAACAAATCTTGCCAAGAAAACCTCATGATAGGTTCTCCTTAGGGTTGCCATATGCCAGAAGCTACTTGAAGGCATAAAACGACAATAACAACAATGTCCACATACCTCAGAGTATTCAGATTTCTCTCTTTTTTTGGGTGGTTGGGCTACAAAACCTTTGGCACAGCACACTGGAGTTCATCATTGGAGGGAATGCTGCCATTTTTTCCTTCTTCAGTTGTTTACTTTTGTCGATTCAGCAAATGGAATGATATTTTCAACTCCAGAAATTTCTGCAACTAGTTTCATATATTGCCCCTGAAGAAGGCCATTGAAATGCTTAGGTAGGCCAAAACTCATTTGGCTTGTTGCAAAACAAAATAATAATAAAAAATAAAGACCATCTACAGAACAATTGGAGAAATAGTTCCCCCTTTTTTCTTGTGAAATTATAAGGGTATCAAATTAACCTAGGGGCTCTTTTTCTGACTTTTGCCTTGCTTCTGCCTCTGATTAACCCTTGAAGAATAAGCTGAATAAAGGAGTGTTGTATCAGGGAAAATGCTTAGAGATGCAGCCTTATGCAGGCTTGCCAACAGCAAATCTCACTGAATGCAAGGAGATATGTTTCTCTAGGCATTACTAGTTTTGTACACTTTTACGAATGACTGAATCTGGAGAGAAGACTTGCAAGCAGGACCAATAGCAGTTATCATCTTATTCAGTTGACTATATGTCTTTCTCTTATTAAACTTTGCCCTAGCAACATAGCAGTGAGGTGGGAAAAGGCATAACCTAAGACACCACTCTGATCTTGGATGCTTAACAGGGTCAGCTCTGGTTAGTACTTGGGTAGGAGACCACCACTGAATTCCAGATGCTGTAGGCTCTGTTTGAGAAGACAAAACTGGCAAAAACACCTCTGAGTATTCCTTGCCTGAGAAAAACTTATGGGGTCACCTTAGGTCAGCAGGCAACTTGAAGGCACACACACACACACACACACACACACACACACTGTATAAAATCCAATGGGTTGTATTTGCAATAGCAGAACAGGATCGGGCTTTTTTTAATTGAACTTAAGTAATTAAACTCAAGTATTGTAAATCTTCACCTTTTCTCTTTCAGGCCAAGAGCAGAAAAACAAAACAAGGTCAATATAATGTGTGAGTGAACAAGCAAACCACATGAGTTCTCAAGAATGCCTTTAAAAGGGATGTTGTGGTGTAGCAGTCAGCAAAGGGGAAAATGCCACCTTCTTGAGGGTGGCAGAATGAAAGAGCTTCAATGATACAGGAAGGGGGGCATTTTTAAAAATTTTGAACTCTCTAGACTTTTTGTTATTAACTGCCCTTGAGTCAGCCATTGGCTCCTGGTGACCCTATGGATGAAACATCTCCAAGAACTCCTGTCCTCAGCCGCTCTGCTCAGGTCCTGCAGGCCCAGGCCTGTGTCTTCCCTGAGTCTAACCATCTGGCATGTGGTCTTCCTCTCTTTCTGCTGCCTTCCATCTTTCCTAGCATCATTACCTTTTCTAATGATTCCTTTTCCTCATTATGTCACCAAAGTACAACAGCCACAATTTAGTCATCTTGGCTTTCAGAGAAGTTCAGGCTAGAAAACCATTTGTTTGTATTTTTGGCCATCCACGGTATCCTCAGCACTCCTCTCCAGCACCCCATCTCCAATGAGTTTATTTTCTTCCTGTGAGCTTTCTTCACAGCCCCACTCTCACCTCTGTACATGGCAATGGGAAAGACAGTTGCTTGGATGATGCTCACTTGAGTGTTCAGGGTTATGTCTTTACACTTGATGATCTTATCCAGTTCTTTCATAGCTGCCCTTGCCAGCCCTAGTCTTCTCCTGATTTCTTGGCTACAGTCTCTATTCTAATCAATATTTGAACCAAGTTATGGAAACTCTTTGACTATTTCAATTTTCTTGCTATCTAGGATGAATTCTTGTAGTTCTTCTGTGGTTATTATTTTTGCTTTTTAATGTTCAGCATTAATCCAACCTTGGCACCTCCTTGACCTTCTTCAGTAATTCAGGATTAGAATTCTACCCCAAAGTATATCACAGTGGAACTGCTCCCATTTGTGATGGAAGTTTTCCAAGTGTTTTCCTCATAATGCTGATACAGAGGCAAGAGGCATTTGCAGGGTCTCCCGTCTCTTAGAAGTAGGAGGACAAGCCAGCATGGTGTAGTAGTTTTAAGTGGTGGACTCAAATACTGGGAGATCAGGGTTTGAATCCCTGCTAAGTCATGGAAACAATGTTTGGAGGAGATTCAGGCCAGGAAGCAGCTCACCAATAAGCACCTGACTTAGCCCTTGCATTGTGGCTTGCTTTAAGCTATCTTCTGGCTTTCTGATGTGATGCTTGCTGGCATAAATCTCCTCCTAGTATTGTCAGTTCATTGATCGAGCCTAATACAGTCTCCTTCAGCAATTGTGCTTTCCTTTACCTTGAACCTTATGAAGGTGCTTGCGCCCACTACTATCCCAGGAAGGTTGTTCCAGAATATAATGTCTAATGAGCAGCACCCATTTTGGCACTGCCCGTTTTCTCTTGTACCATTCTACATACCTTAGATAAGTTTTCAGTAAGGGCTTTTATGAGGGATGTGGTGGCTTAGTGGTTAAGACACCAATTCTGATGATCAGAAGATTGGAAGGTTGCTAGTTCGAGGCCCAAGTGCTACATAATGGGGTGAGCTCCTGTCACTAGTCCCAACTTCCACCAACCTAGCAGTTCAAAAGCATGCAAATGCAAGTAAATAAATAGGTACCACTTTGGTGGGAAGGTAACAGCATTCAGTGCAGTCATGCTGGCCAGTAGCATCACTGCGTAAGTGTGAGGGATGACACCCCAGAAGCCCCCTGCTCCTGCACATTCTTCTTAGGCCTGTGCAGGAGCCATTTCAGCTTCTCAGGGCTGCTCAGGTACCATTTAGTCTCCTCAGGGCATGCAAATGCAAGTAGATAAATAGGTACCATTTCAATGAGAAGGTAACAGTGTTTGGTGCAGTCATGCTGGCCACATGATCATCACAGCAGTCCTCAACTCTTGCTCTTCAGCTTAATAATGGAGATGAGCATCAACTCCTACAGTTGGTTATGACTAGACGTTCATGTCAAGGGACTACCTTTACTTTTTAAAGGGATTTTACAAGGTCCCCCTTCATATTCTGGTCAGAGCTCACTTGGAATATTGTGTCCAGTTCTGGTCACCAGAATTCAAGAAAGATGCTGACAAGCTGGAGTGTGTCCAGAAGAAGGCGACTGAAATGATGAAAGGTCTGGAAACCAACAAGCCCTATGAGGACCAACTTAGGGAGCTGGGTAGGTTTAGCACATAGAAGAGAAGGTTCAGATATTGGAAGGGATGTCATATTGAGGATGGCTCAAGCTTGTGTTCTGCTGCTCCACAAGGACATGGAGCAATGGATGCAGACTACAGAAAAAGAGATTCCACCTAAACATTAGGAAGAACTCCCCGATAGTAAGAGCTGTTTGACAGTGGAACACACTTCCTTGGAGGGTGGTGAGGTCCCATCTTTTGAAAGTTTTATAAGCAGAGGCTGGATGACCATCTGTCAGGAGTGCTTTGATGGTGTCTTCATGGGTTTGGACTGGTAGATGACCCTTGTGGTCTCTTCCAACTCTATGATTCTAAGTTGCTGCTCTCCTGTCTTTCTAAAGGTATTCCAGGGGCTCCTGTAGAGATGCTGCTTTTCCGCTTGCATTTGCTGGTCAGTTTGTGTTCTTTGGAAGTCATTTGTTACAAAAGTCTGCCGGACATTTCCCTCGAGTTTTGGAGAAACTCTGTCAAAACAGAGTCTCAAAGAACAGCACAAACGTGCTCTGGTTGTTCTCAAAAAGCAGCTCTTGGGAGGTGTTGCATTCATTCCTGATCATCATCCCACAGCTACCAGGCCTTCTTTTGTGGCCATGGTTGAATCCTCTGCACTGTCTGTTCAAATGCCACACCCCATTCTCTCAGAGAAACCTTTTGAGAGGATCCCAAGAGTCACAATTTAACACCTGTTGGGAAGTGTCAGCTCCTGCACAAGCCCTTTGCCAAACAGGACTGAAAGCTGTGATGATTTTGCAACAATACATCTTGAATTCTGTGTGTACTCTGCCTTGAAGGACTGGGAGTCACTATATCCATCAGTCTTTGCTGGAAAAAAGGTTTTAAATATTTTTTTTAAAACACACTTGGGGATTGTCTGAAGGAGTGTTCCTGTTGTTTATTTTAGCTTTCAGAGAGAGCCCAGGAGAAAAAGGGGTTTCCCCAAATACAAATGCTTTGGGAGTTCAAGTGGAATGGGGAGTGATCCTTCATGCATCTGTATGATATCTCTTGTTAGCTCACCTCACAGGATTGCTTAGGGAGGTAGAATAGCACCAAGACATACATTTATGGATTATTCAGACTGATCTTTTAACAATTTTGGGCCAGAACCAATGCAAGACAAACAGAGAGTGGAGAGAGGCAGTGTTTTCATGTAGAAAAGAAACATGTTTGTGTTTGCATTGGCTCATCTTCTTTTTCCACGACAGATTGATGTGATATCCATAGCTGTTTGGGCCAGCTGTGACAGCATAATCCTAGCTCCCTAATCCCCATAGTTAGAAGACTGTGCTAAGGATGATAGAGAATCTTGGCTTGAGCAGAGTATTCCTTCTTCCATCCCATGAAATCAGGAGTCATCTACCTTGTCAAACCATCTGCAGAGGAGATGGTATAAATGCCCAGTTTCCTGTTAACTCCCTAACACTCCCTAGAATCTATTAGGAAATTTACCAGATTTTCCATTCTACCACAATGATATACATACACAACATTTAAAAAAAATGTAATGAAGAATAGTTCTTTTGAACTGACAACAAGATCAACAATGTGCAACTGTATAAATAATATGAAGTGTTCTGTTTAAACATTTTTATCTTTGTGCACAATTCATTCCAGTGGCATCCCATCCTTTCTCCTAAAAATGTCAATTCTCACCATTGCCTTAAAAAAAAGGTACATGTGGCACAGCCTTACTATTAATGATCTTATTAGCAGTTCTCAGTACTAAGAATAAGATATATCATTTTAAAGTATACAGCACTGTGTAAATTTATAGTGCTATAAAAATAATGCTGAATAATAATACTGTAATGGCATGCAGTGAAAAGGCCTTGAAGGATTCCAAAAGAGGAAAGGCTCCATTTAAAACAGAGATGAGCAACATTTGGTGGTTTGAGGACTAATTTTTCTATATCCAGCATCCAAGCCCCCTTCCATATGAAAACACATGAAAAACAAAACAAAACTGAAAGCAGACATAAATCTGCTTCTGGAGTTGTTAATAATACCATTAAAAACTTTACATTTCTAGATCAAGGGAAGTAATAGGACCACTCTATTCTGCTTTGGTCAGACCTCACTTGAAATACTGTGCCCAGTTTTGGGCACCACAATTCAGAAAGGACATGAGAAGCTGGAACATGTCCAAAGGAGGGCCACCAAAATGGTGAAAGGTCTGGAAACCATGCCCTATGAGGAACGCCTTAGGGAGCTGGGTATATTTAGCCTGGGGAAGAGAAGGTTAAGAGGTGATATGATAGCCTTGTTTAAATATTTGGAGCAATGTCATATGGAGAATGGAGTAAGCTTATTTTCTGCTGCTCCAGAGATTAGGACATGGGGCAATGGATCAAAACTATAGGAAAAGAGATTCCACCTAAACATTAGGAAGAATTTCCTGATGTTAAGAGCTGTTTGACAGTGGAATGTGCTCCTTTGGAATGTAGTGTATTCTCCTTCTTTGGAGGTTTTTAAACAGAGAGTGAATAGCCATCAGTTGGGAGTGTTTTGATTGTGTATTCCTGCATGGCAGGAGGGTTGGACTGGATGGTCCTTCTGGTCTTTTCCAGCTGTATGGTTCTATGATTCTTTTTGCTAGAAATAAAAAGATACAGAATTAATTTTTCCAGCAAAAGGACGGGGGGGGGGGGGGGTGGGGGCTGAGAGAGGTTTGGAGAAATAAAAGCAGCATTTGGGGAATGTATGCGGCCCATGGACTATTTTCATCTATTCATCTATCTTCTTTTACTTGCAGACGAAGAGGCAGCTATCAATTCTATTATGAAGGATCTTGCTGCCCTGGGCAAATGTGGGGGTCTCTTGGACAGCAACAGGAACAAAAACCATGTCCATTCTAACAAACAGGTGAGTGGTGCCTCTAGGAATCCCCTTCTGCATCAACTAGTGCATCAACTAAATATTGTTGAAAGGTTGTGCTTGGTTATGAAATATTGCTTTGGAATTACAGTGGAAGAAGCATAATATTCACTGACATCTATTAATGACCCCCAAAGCACAGGATGCACACTGCCCTTTCCCCATAGTGTGATAACTTAGTTTATTTGCTCAAGTCATGTGTTCAGGGTAAAAGCATTTCTGGTGGATGCGTAAAAATTGTTTTAGCCTTGGCGTGGAAACAGATATTATTTTGACAAATGACATTGCTATTTGCTAGGATAATATAGACCAATGGAAAGAGGTATTTGCAATGAAGAATCAATAGGAAGAGTGTAAATAATAATTCCTGCATTTGCAGATTTTCCATTGCACATGCTTCCTCTCTGCTCCTCCATCTGCGTTTTTTCCTTTACATGGGGGGGGGGGGTCCGTAACGAATCCCCCATGTAAGGGAAGGGCGGACTGTACATTCTTACCTGGTGTTTCTGTGCTCCATAATGGCTGACTTGGTTCTAAGGAAGATCAATAAGGTGTTGGCATGTGCATCTGTTGTCAAAGCAAGTTGTGAAGAAAAGCTATGGCATATCAAGTAAACCCAATCCTTCTTTTCATTGCACTTTAGTGATGCTTACCTTCTGATCAGTGCTCAAACACATCCTTCCATGTCCACATGCATGTTCAGAAAGTTTGAAGGTTCCTCAACAGCTGTGGCAGTGTCCAGTAGCCCAAACAGGGTTTGATTGTCTTGATAGGATTCATGTTTCACGAACAGAGGCTAGCAAGGCAGAGTGTGCATGAATCATTTGAGAATAAATTGATGTCAGGATTGATTGAGATTCCACCTCAACATTAGCAGGAACCTCTGTCCTGACAGTAAGGGCTGTTTGACAGTGGAACACTCTCCTTTGGAGTGTAGTGGAGTCTCCTTCTTTAGAGGTCTTCAAACAGAGGCTGGAAGGCCATCTGTCAGGGATGCTTTGACTGAGATTTCCTGCATGGCAGGGGTTGGACTGGATGGCCCTTGTGGTCTCTTCCAACTCTACAATTCTATAATTCTATGATTGAAAGGCTGCTTGCTTTCCGTACATTTGTTTTCTGAAGCTAAAAACGTTCTGAGAGCCAGTATTGTGTAGTGGTTTCAATATGGCTGTGGCAGACCATGGTTTAAGTCCCCACTTGATCATGGAAACCCATAATCACACTCTCTCATCCTCAGAGGAAGGCAATGACAAACCTCCTCCGAAGATATTGCCAAGAAAATGCCATGGTAGATTCACCTTAGTGTTACCATAAGTTGGAAAGGACTTGACAGCATACAAAAACAGCAACAAGTATTATTATTATTATTATTATTATTATTATAGTTTATTTATATAGTGCTATAAGTTTACACAGAGCTTTACATAGTCATCAACCAAGATACAGATAAAACCTGCCTATGGTGTACAATTTAAAATCAAAAGCAGCAAAAATTATAAAATAACAAGTTATAATAATACAATGTGTAAAAAATACATAGCAAATAATAATAATCAAATAACATGGCAATTCACACTAACACTAAAAAGTTAAGAAATTGATAGCAATTCACAGCAACAGTAAAAAATGCATAGCAGTTAACATGGCAAAACAGATACAATAGGATATTAATCCCCATTCTCAACCGTCCCAGTCCTGAAAAACAATATTAAACTGCCTCGGCTGTTGCCTTGGTGAGAAAAGGCACAGGCAGCCTCCCAGTTTGGCTTGGAGCTGGATGGTGGTCTTCAAGGCAGGACATGTATCAGTGTTCCTCAAATATTTGGCTGATCTCCACTCCTCTTCCAAAGTTATTGCAACATTACCTTCTACTTTCTGCACCTTTGTGCGATTTGTTTTTGCAGCTCACCTGACAAACATTTCAGCAAACAGGCTATTAGAATACTCTGACAGTCTAAGTAATCTCCACTCTGTGAAGTCGAAGGCTTTCACGGCCAGCATCCATAATTTTTGTGGGTTTTTGGGGGTATGAGGCTGTGTTCGAGAAGAGTTCTTCTGGAACATGGCCTCATAGCTCAAAAAAACAAACACACAAAAACCCAAATCTCCACTCTGTTTCTCCTGTACCCTCCTCTTCCTTGTAACAGTGTATGCCCACGGTCACACGGTTGCATTGTTTATCCTACCTTGTAAGACTGCCTGTTGCATTCAGGAATAATATACAGTGCAGTGACAACACATTTTCAGTTTATCTGTATTAGCTTTTTCCAACCTGTGAGCTACAAGAGGAGTAGGAAACGTGTGCTATCCCAGGGGGAATGCAATCCCTGGGGGGAGGGGGCATTTTCTGACCCCTTGACCCCCCTGGAGACCCCTTGAAACACCCCAATTGCCCTCCTGCTGATTTTTTTTCAGCTGAAAAATGGCCAAAGAACTAAAAACAGAAACTAAAATTGCTACAAAAATGTGGCAGTGTGACCTCACTCCCCTTCCAGCCTCCTCTTGGTCATGTTGTTTGGGGAATTCTACAAGACGCAGTCTAAAAAAGGATTTCCCCCCAAGTTGTTCTAGGAAAGGGCTGCTTTCCTCTTCTAAGCAGTGGCAGGGGTTGGCACAGACATGGCTTAATGCATCCATGGGTATTTCCCACTCTTGTGTCAGGCCTCTGGCTGCCTGTTATCCAAGATGCATCAAATGCTTCTGTCTTGATTGGGTTCTCTTTTGTGATGAGCTACACACAGAAAATGGTTGGTTCCTCTTTATGTCCAGTCCAGCTTTGTCATAACAGCTATCTTCAAATATCTGAAGGAATGTCACGTAGAAGATGGGGTGATCTTGTTTTCTCCTGCTCCAGAGACCAGAACATGAATCAGTGGATTCAAATTACAAGAAAAGAGGTTCTGCAGAAACATTAGGAAGAACCTTTTTACAGTGGTTAGAGAGATTGTTTTAGAGACTGCTGTACTTTCCATCTTTGGGGATTTTAAACAGAGGTTGAATGGGCATATTTCAGTAGTGCTTTAGTTGTGTATTCTTGCATGTCAGAATGGGGTTGAACTGGATGCCCTTGTGGTCTCTTCCAATTCTATGACTGCATTCTCTGGGTTTCATTATATGCAGCAGGGAATGCTGCATGAGATCATGATGCACCTCATTCAGAGAGGCTTTGTTATTTCTCTGATTTTTCCAACATTGCCCCTAATCAAAACCAGCTGATATTTAGTGAACATTGTGGAGAGGTTTGTTACTTGCTCTCTCTGTGTGTGCATACACAGGGGCACACATGGACACAGGCAACTACATGTACATCAAAATATCAGTCATCATAGCCCCCCCCCCCCATGTGGCAAGTCCATCTCTTTCTTGGTGTTGTTTTCAAAGGTATAGCCACGTTAGTCTACTGAATCAGTATGTAGAGAGATCTTGTAGCAGCCTTAGAAACTGACTCAAAGAAAGAAGTTGATTTATTTTCATTAAAAAAATGAAGCACCACTTCTACCTTTTGTTCAGTGTGGAACAAGGAAAGGTTATTTGGGTAAAATCAAATTTTAGTCCCAAATATAGTAGTGAATCTATGAGAACTTGAATAAGTGTTGTTTTACCACTTCTCATTGATGCAGTGGATCTGCTTCAGTTGGAACAAACAATTTGATTTAGGCCTTGGACAACAATTCTCAGAAACTTCTAGTCACCATTGTACTTATTATTATTATTAACCTTTATTTATAAAGTGCTGTAAATTTACACAGTGCTGTACATACAATCTTTTTAATTGGATGGTTCCCTGCCCTCAGGCTTACAATCTAAAAAGACACGGCACAAAGGGAGTGGGGATGGGGAGGGGGCATCTCTAGTAGGATAATACATATAAAATACATAGCAATACAGGAAATTATTCAATAAAACAGACAACAAAGAAACATCAAATAGCAAGTGACAGTTATGCAATGCCTGGGAAGGCTTCTCTGAACAGGATGGTCTTCATCTCCTTTTTGAAGCTGGTTAAAGTGATGGCCCTTGCTTGCGGGGGAAGAAGGTTCCAGGAGTGAGGGGCAGCGAGTGAGAAGGAGCATTTTTATGAATTATATATCCCTAAAAATCTGCTGATGAGTTAGAACACTTTTTTAAATTTTCAAGTTTTAACTTAAACTGTTAAGTTTTCAGTTTCTTTTTTTTTTTAAATCATTTTTCAGCCAATTAAACTGTTCAGTGTTGCAGCCTTATGAAAAAGATTTGGGGCAAGCAAAGAACTAAGACTAACAGTGCATATGAATGATTAATGTACATGCATGATTACGGTGAGAAGTAAACCCCATGTGGTATAGTAGTTTGAGCATTGGACAACGACTCTGAAGACCAGAGTTTAATTCCCTATTCAGCCATGGAAAGCCACTGGAGAAATTTGGCCAAGTCACATATTCTCAGCCCCAGAAAACCCCATGATGGATTCACTTTATGGTCAGAAAGAATTTGAAGGCACACAACAATGACAACAAAGCTCCATGTAAATGTGTGTAGGATTGCCTCCAAATTTGCTTCCTCCTTTTTCCAAAAGTGAAAAGGACTGGCACCTCTGTCCTTCTTTGCTTCTGTCTGCCTGGTTTATTGGGCATCTGCCCTTCTCATCCCTTTATGTTGTTGAAGTTAATAGAAAGATAGAATCATAGAGTTGGAAGAGACCACAAGGGCCAGCCAGTCCAAACCTCTGCCATGCAGTAACTCACAATTGAAGCTCAGCCTGTGACAGATGGCCATCCTGCCTCTGCTTAAAAACCTCTAAAGAAGGAGACTCCAGCACACTCCAAGGCAGTGAGTTCCACAGTCAAACAGCCCTTACTGTCAGGAAGTTCCTCTTAATGTTGAGGTGGAATCTCTTCTCCTGTAGCTTGCATCCATTGCTCCGTGTCTTATTCTCTGGAGCAGCAGAAAAGAAGCTTGCTCCTTCCTCAATATGACATCCCTTCAAATATTTAAACAGGGCTATCATAACACCTCTTAAATGTTTCTTCTCCGGGCTAAACATCCCCAGCTCCCTAAGTCAATCCTCATAAGGCATGGTTTCCAAGCCTTTCACCATTTTGGTCATCCTCCTCTGGACATGATCCAGCTTGTCAACATCCTGGACACAGTGTTCCAGGTGAGGCCTGGATATATTAGGTTTTTGCCACCATGTCCCTTTTCTGAACACATGGATCCATGTTATTTGCCCTGGCAAACAGAATAAAACAAAACCCTGGCTTGTCCTGATCCACAAAAACGACAGCTCTGCTGCCACCACCTCCTGAGAACCTCTTTCAGATGGACATCCAAGTCTTCCAGAGTTTCTCCGAGAAGTGACCGTCCTTGCCCAATGATGGAATTTCATCACATTTTAACAAGATGTTCTGGCCTGGACGGCATGTCCGAGTACATTTCTAATTGCCCTGTGTACCAGCAGATGGACTGCCACACACCTAGCAAAAGCTGTTTTTGGCAAGGCCACCACAAGCTTACTACAAATCCTGTTATTACTTCCATGAACCCAATCATAGGAAAAAGACAATTGGCTAAGAGCTGTTCACTAAGGAAGTGATTGACACAACAACAACAGCAGCAACAAAATTAAACCCTTGTAACAATAAACTTTATTTTAAAATGTACAGCTCTGACACAAAAAGAGCGATCATCCCCTTATTAAGTTACCATTATAATGCTGCTCCTCCTTCTTCCTCTTTTTCTCTTATGACCTTATTCTCTGATGTCTTCCAAAGTGATGTGTTTGTAAATTAAAAAACAACATAAAAATAAATTTAAACACGAATTTTAATACTGTACCAATGTTCATTAAAAACAATGGCAAAAGCCAATTTCAAAGCCATTTTAAAAGACCCAAGCCTTAGTTTTATCTTTGTTATTGAGGAAAGGAACTATTACTAGTGAAAATATTTCTACCTACTTGCTTCCAAGATCTGACAAAGCCCTGTCCCTTCCCATAGGTCAAGAGCTGTCCCTTAATGTGCATTATGCTCTTTTAATAAATAGGAGTTTTAACATATTTATTTGGAGAACCAGCCCTTTCCCAAGGGGATATTGTTGCCTGTGGTGTCCTTAAGAAGTATGGCCCATTACTAACCACATATTTGAGAGTACAGTTGGCCCTCTACATTTGCAGCTTTGGCTTTTGTGGATTGGATTATTTGCAGTTTTGATTAATACAGCCAGCCCTCCTTATCCATGGATTTTTTATCTATGGATTCAAGCATCCATGGCTTGAGAATATTCAAAAAATGTATAAATTCCAAATAGAAAACCTTCATTTTGCTATTTTATACAAGAGACACCATTTTGCTATGCCATTGTATTTAATGGGACTTGAGCATCCATGGATTTTGTTATCCACAGGGGCTCCTGGAACCAAACTCCAGCAGATAACAAGGACCCACTGTATGTTGTTGTTGTTGTTGTTGTTGTTGTTGTTATTGTTATTATTATTATTATTAACCTTTATTTATAAAGCGCTGTAAATTTACACAGCGCTGTACATACAATCTTTTTAATTGTTCTCTCTAGGAATCTCTAGGTCCTCCAGTGCAGCTCTGCCAGATGTTGACCATAGAATTGCAGTGGAGAACCTAGACATTCCTAGAGAAAACACTTGTCTAGGCATTTTTAGGTCCTCCAGCATGATTTTATGATTAACCTCTGCCCACGGAGTTGCACTGGATGACCTGGAGATTCCTCGGGAGGTATTCTCTTAGGTAAAAAGAATAGTGTTCTTCTATTTGTGGTTTTTCTACATTCACGGGGGGTCCTTCACCTCTAACCCCAGCAAATGGGAAGAGACCACTGTATAAATGTTTGAGCATTGGACTGTGACTCTGGAGACCAGGGTTCGAATCCCCACTCAGCCATGGAAACCCACTGGATGACCTTGGACATGTTCCATTCTCTCAGCCACAGAGGAGGGCAGTGGCAAACCTGCTGTGAACAAATCTTGCCAAGAAAAGCCAGTGATAGGCTCACCTTAGGGTTGCCATATGTAAAAAAAATGACTTGCAGGCACACAACAACAACAAATTTTATTTTGCCTGTCCTTTCAAGACTAACTTTTATTAGTGTTTAGCCCAGTAGAACAAAGAGCTAGCAATGCAAAATCCACAGAATCTGGTCAGTCAGAACTTGTGTCCCTCGCACCCACTCCTGGGTTGCTCTTCTCACAGCAGATCTTTTGGCCTCTTTTCTCAAATGGTTGTTTTTCTAGCAAGTAATACTTGAGTGCGGGGGAAGCTTAAGCCTAGTGAAGTTTTTTCCTTCCCTCCTGAACCATCTGGCTCACTGGTTTTTCTCTCCTTGCCAGCCAAGTCCTGTTATGTGAGGCGGCTGGTCTGTTTGCATTGGCTCCCATCCAGAGGAGGTCACTGTTGTTGTTATTGTTTCATTCTGAAGCAAAAGGATGCAGTCATTATTTTCCCCCTCTTCTGGGGCTCTTTTGGGGCTGTTTTCGCACAAGTGATTTCGCGATTTCTCAATTTCCAGCAACAAGTTGTTCCTAAACAAGCATTTCTGATCAGCGAAAAAACTGCATCAGGTCTGGAGGGATGAATAGCCATGCACACTTGCACAGCAAAGTGAGTGGTGCATGGAGTACAAAACTTGAGTTTTTGCAAATGGGCAAATATAGGCATACTCCCTGCAAAGTTGTGCAATCACACTGAAGATTTTCAGACACATTGCACTTATCCAGGATTTAACCTATGACAATCCAGGAATGCTCCAGCAACAAACCATTCCCTGGGAAGTTCTGGGAATGGTTTGTTGCTGGGGCGTTGCTGGATCTTCATGAGTTAAGTCCTGCATAAGCATGACATTGTCTGGAAATCCTCAGCACGATCACATGACTTTGCCGGAAGTATGCCTTTTTCTTCCCTGATTTCCCCCCATCTGATAATCTCTGAGGATTTAGAATTCAAAGTGACATCTAGATGAAGGACTAGATGAATCTATAACTCCTTTAAGCAGAAACACACTTTGTATGCAAGATATCTTGGGTTCAGTCCTGGGCATCTCCAGGTAGGGCTGGGATTTTCCTCCACCTGAAACATTCAGTACCTGTTTGCATGCTTAACAACCACTGAAACTCCTGCTAAGGATAGGGGCAAAGCCTACTATGGATATTTTGGCTGAAAGCAATGATTGAGTAGTGAACCTGGGCATGCATAGACGAGTACTGACTTGCACAGTTCTTTCATATCCATCTCTAAACCTGCTGTCAGGAGTAGATGTTGTTAGGCAGCTGCTGAGGCCACAGCCCAGTATGGGATATCCTGCCACTTGCTAGGGATTCCTGGGTCTAGTGCTGCTACTCTTCCTCATCTTCTCTGCTGGTGCTTCTACATCTGCCCTCTCCAAACAATGACAAAAATGAGGGATACACTACTGAAAGGATGGGGAACTTGTTTCAGCCTGAGAGCCAAATTCAGTTTCTGAAGGTGGAGCAGATTTCATTGGTGGGTAAGACCAGAAGCAGAGGGAGACCAAAAAATGCCAGCACATTTTTATCTTTATGCAATCTTTACTGCTAGTTACCATGAATTCGGAGGGGTATTTCAACTTCTCAGAATGGGAATTAATCCATACCAAAGCAGGGAAATGATGGCACGATATTTTCCTGGTAGATCTCACCTCGAAGGGTGAGATCTGTGCTCCAGAAGGGCCAAATTTAGTTCCAAGGCTCCTCTCCTTGGATATAGGCAGCTCTGCCATGGAAAGGAGGGGAAAAGAGGATAGATTGAGCCTTTTCCAAAGGCTCCCATGAACCAAGAACTCAAACTGTTCCTTCCTGACATGGGATGGGTTTATTTCTGATTACAGGTTGAGTCTTCTTTATCTGAAATGCTTGGGACCAGAAATATTCTGGATTTTGGATTTGTTTTTTTGTTTTTTTGATTTTGGAATATTTTTATATTGTATATATCTTGGAGGTGGGACCCACGTCTAAACACAAAATTCATTTATGTTTCATATCCACCTTATACCCATAGCCTAAAGATAATTTTATAAACAATATTTTAAATAATTTTGTGCACGGAGCGAAGTTTTTGTACATTGAACCATCTGAAAGCAAAGGTGTCACTATCTCAGCCACCCGTCAAAATAAATTTTGGATTGTGGAGCATTTTGGATTTTGGAATTCCAACCTATGTTTACAAAGTCAAATTTCGGATTTCAAGAAATTACCTTTTTGGAAAAACAGGTGTGGGAAACCAGGAGAGGGATTTTGTCTCTTCATGCCTCTAGAAGTTGCGACCAGAAGTAATTCTTTCAGTTCTGGTTTCAGATGAATATTTTTTAAAGAGTTGGCTGGGAGGGGTTGGGGTATGTGTGTAAAGGCAAACCATGGCTCCTGAAGCAGCAGTTTGTCATTTGGGGTGACTGGAAGAGTCTATGGAGAGCATGAGCCTGGTGGGACATGTTTTCTCCTCTCCGCTGGAAACAGTCACACATAGCCTGCTAATCCATCTTTCCTCTTCCATTCAAGTCCTCTCATTGCTACAAGATTTTCTCAGTACAGTAGTATAAGATTGGGCTGTGGAAACTGCTGGTCATGCTCTCGCTGAAGCTAGAGTGAAAGATAAGAAGTGTTTTCAGGAAGAGACTTTACTTGCTCACCCATCTAGGAATTCTACTTTTTAGATACAAATAGTGTGTGGCTAATCTTTCCAAGCTGTGCTTCACTCCAGGGGATGGGATGTGTGTATGTGTGTGTGTATATATATTTCCATCCTCAAAAGAAACGAAGGAAGAAGGAGAGATGAGGCTATAATTTATTTTTGCACACTTAAAAAAAATCTATTAATAGTGGAGAACTCCCACCAACCAATTAAGAGCGGAGAACTCCCAACTATTGTGCAGAACAGTTTCATGCTCCATGAGATGTGGATGCTTTCCAGCCAACCCATGCCTGTAGAGTAAAAGGTAGAATCTCAAGACTGCTCCCATACCGGTTGATCATGGCTTGAGAATTTATAGTTTTTTGGGCTATGTGGCCATGTTCTAGAAGAGTTTCTTCCTGACGTTTCGCCAGCATCTGTGGCTGGCATCTTCTGAACATGGCAACATAGCCCGAAAAACCCACAAAAAACTATGGATGCCAGTCACGAAAGCCTTCGACTTCACGCTTGAGAATTTGTTGGAAAGTAGATTGTTCTCAGAGACCAATTTACAGTGTTTTAACTTGTATTGTTGTTGTTAAGTGTCTTCAAGTCAACTTTGACTTATAGCAACCCTAGGAATGAGAGACCAAGTCACCCTGCATGACAGCCCTGCTAAAGCCATGCAGACTTGGAGAACCCAAATGGCCTAGCTAACTGTACACTGGGAATTTTTTAGGATGTCACATAGTAGCTGTCACCAGTGATCCCTGGCAATGATCCAGAGTTTAGGAAGAGTTACTTTTTTTACATTAGAATTCCCAGATCCCCCCAGCAATATGGCTAGTGGCATGAGTTCCTGGTAGATTCTGGTTATAGTTCAAAAAAGTAACATTTCAAAGCTGTACTGAGATTTCAGCAGAGGCTCAAATACCTGTCTTTTTTAAAGACACCTGCAGATAATGAATAATGAACAGAAAAGAGCTTAGTTTGTAAGAACATAGGAAGAGCCCTACTGGATGAGATCCAAGGTTAGGAAAGGCAATTAAGTACAGTATTCTGTTCACACAGTGGCCAAGTAGTTGCCAGAATGGGAAGCCCACTAGTAGGACATGGGTGCAACCACACCTTTCCTTTACATTGCCCTTGAGGGTGTTCTAAGTGGTTGCCACACCTTTTCTTATCTCTTCATATGCTTTTAAAGGTTTTTATTAGTTTTTTATTATTTTTCCCATAGTGTAGATGAAGGAGATAGGTGTGAGAGAGTGGTGTGCCTGACAAAGCCAGAAAATGGAGTGATCCTCAGCATCTTCCTGTACTGCAAGTCCCAGCAGCCCTAGCCAACATAATTAATTATGAGGAATACTGGGAGCTGTAATGCAGCAACATGAAGCTGTGTAATTCCCACAACTGGCCTAAGGTCCCTGAGTGAGTTCATGACATAGGAGGTTATTTGAACCCTTGACTTCTAGATTACTCTCTTCAACATCTCACTGCATTACTTCTGCATTTAGTGGTTTTCTGTCTCTTTTCCTTCCATAGTTGCGGAATGCCAGAATTAAATTTGAACATGATGGAGAGAAAAGGTTCGTATCTAGCTGCATCCAAATGGAAACATGGTTATGTTTGTTAGCTTATAGAATCCCCAAAGTACAACTTCCCTCATCTGTGCATGATAAATTTACTTATTTATAGAACACTTCTGTCCTGCCCTTTATCACAGGATCTTAAGGTGACATACAATATGGACTATCTAAAACATTTCCAATGGTCCTCTTTTTAAAAAACAAAACAAAATCCCTGTGAGAGGGCTGCAAGAACTTGTTTCAATCAAGCCAAATGCAGGCAATGGGCCACATGTGGTGGTTCACCATATAAACCTTCTGGGTTTGCTGCCCGACAGGAGTGAGTTAGGTTTGTATGCCTTCAAAAATGGAAAAGAAGTGTGTTGTATGCAAAACTTGGCAATAACAACTTAAATTCCACTCGTCAAGAACTCATTAGTTATCCCTCTCCCCAGTGAGGTTTAATAAGTTGTTTTATTGGTTAAAAACTCAGTATTGGCATTTGAAAATAACCAGTTTGGTTTTACTAGTTATATGGCAATTCATTTTTCCCTTCTTACAATGAGGCCTAAACAACAGTATTCAGAACCTTCCCTACCACATAATATTTTCAGTCCGTGGCTGAATGCAGGTAACTGAAACTATGAAAAGTAAAACCGTGGATTAAGGTGGACTACTATAATTTAAAAAGTGGGCACCCCAAGCCCTAATTCTGCACCTGAGAGATTGGGCTAATATGTTGTCTTTGGCTGCGTAAGGTAGCAGGATCCTAAAGTTCAGCTGGTTTCATAATCTGGATTCTACCCCCACCCCCCAATGTTTGTTCTTATTAAATGTAGGAGAAATAGTGTTTTAATTAACATCAGACATTTCAATCCCTGCAGAATTATGCAATTCCAGAGGCCAGTTAAATTCAAAGAGGTTCTACAGAAAGTTATGGATGCTTTCGGACAGATGATGGACTTGCATTATGCCAACAATGAGGTATCCTGCTTGCTTTCTTGCTTGCTTGCTTTTCTGCCTGTCCATGTGTATATTTAAAATTCTTTCCTCTTTTTAAGGAAGTTCACAACAGTAAGTTGAAATGATATCCTAAAATACATACAAAATGAAATAGAAAATCATTGGATTCAGAGGTATGAATGCCAAAGAATGCCACTCTTTAAAAAAAAATTATGGTAACTAAATACACTTCAAACAGGTTTATTTTGCAGTCTTCCCTAGAAAGGTCAACACATTGGGCAGAAGGGTCATTGCTGAGCATTACAGCATGTGTCTTGTATGCAGAGGGTTCCAGATTCAGTTTCTGACATTTCCAGGTTGATAGATCTGAGTGGAAGAGCTAGGAAAGACCCACAGTCTGAAACAATTGCCACACGTTCACCTTCATATAACACAACAAAACATGCATGGTTCAGTTGCTTGAAAGATAGCCTGTTGTGAGTGCAAAATCACTTCTGCTATCAAGGCATGATAGCAGAATCAGCCACAAACTGCAGTTTAAACCTATGATTTCTAGTTGGCTTGCCAGCTCTGGCTTGGATAAACCATGGCTTGTCAGGACATTCTAATCTTCAATTTTAGCTTTTCCCAGCCAGAAACAGGAGCTTACAAAAGGGCCAGAGAGAAACAAACCAAAATTAGGAAAGACAAACCATAGTTTCTTTGGTTATCTGCAATTCAATAAACCATAGTTAACAAAAAAGTAAGTTTATTCTGACATATGAATAACCCAGTACTGAGTTAGCTAGATTCATGTCAGTATGTGACAGCTTCTTATGTTGACATACTCACCAACCACATTTAAAAAAGCAATAAACAAACAAATCATAATGTTGTTGCAGAACTGCTCCAATTGTTAAAAGATTATACAGTAGTGGCAGATGAATAATAATAATAATAATAACAATAATAAATTTTATTTTTATCCCGCTTTTCCACAATGATCAAAGTGGCGTACAGATTAAAATTTCAACATCGAAGCACATACATAGCAATAAAGACAATATATAAAAATATCATGTTAAGATTAGCAGATGTCAGAGCACTAGCAAATAGATAGCAACCACAGCCAGCTTTTCCTCCAGATCACTAGTAAAGGTTTAATTCCCCATTCCATTTTGGTAGCTTATGTCAAGGTAGAAAAAAAATTGTTTGGGGAACAGCAAAACTACTACACCAGTCTTAATTATGATTATTTTATTAGTTTATTTAGATACTGCTGGTTCTTCTCTGCCTCAGAGGCAAGGAGGACAGCAGTTAAGATGGAGGCAGGCTCTTTGATGTGCTTCTGGGGTTAGGCATGGTTGAGCTGTGCCTGCCTCTGTGTTAAACATTATATACAAACCTTCACATCTGACTTGCACAGCATTTGAAAGCCAAACCCTCATGGACTTAAAAAGCCTGACAGCACAGAAATGTTTTCACCTGCCGTCAAAAGGAGAGCAGGGATGAGTCCATCCTGGCCTCTCTAGGGAGGGAGTTCCTGAGCCTGGGAGCAGCCACCAAGAAGGCCCTCTCCCTTGTTCACACTAAATGAGCCTGAGAAAGTGGTGGACCTCTTCTGATGAACTTAATGCTCTAGTGGGCTCATAAAGGAATCACATTATATCTGCCTTTAGCTCACGAGTTCTTGAAAAGCTTGAAAAGCACAGGGACTAGCAAACTGATGAATCAGCATCCGTCGGGTTCCCTCCTCTCCTCCCCCCCCCCATGCTTGTTAACTTAGTTATTCACTTTACTGGCTGCAGGAAAGCTGTGCTCCATTTCCTGAGCCTGCAACCTGCCAACTCACTCTCTGGTTTACGTGTGTCTATATTTAGGCTAGCGTCTGGTAGAGAACATCCATGTACGCTGCTGCCTTGCTGGCAGATTTAGCCAAAACCTCTTCACCAGATTCAAGCAACCGGTGGAGGCCAACCTAAATAGTGCCCTGAGGGCAATGTTCAGCCTACCTTTTGGCTGTTTTTGGAGGCCAGGCATAGGGGTGCATGGAACATTATGACCCTGGAAAACAGCCTTACAAGGATGCAGGACATTGCATTCCAAGCAGAGGCAGATTTTGGAAAGGTTAGGAATTTGGAAATGCTGGGGGAGGAGTGGCATTAGAACCAGTCATGGAGTTGTCCCAACAGTTTAGATCCAAATTCCAGAGTAGAATGAAGTGGATGAAAAGACATCCAAGTACAGAGTGTAGTCTTGTAAAGGGGTTGTGTAGAAGGTAAACTGGGGTCTTGGTAATGCAAAACAGAATCATGGAACACTACAGCAGAGAGGGATAAAAATATAATTTGGCCTAAGCCTCCACCAGAAGGAAAACATGTTTTAAAGAAGGAATTTCCAGGAGGTAGTGATTTTAATTTGTTGCATCAAAAACAACAAGAGATGGTCTTGTTGTTACCATATTGTAAGGCGGCCTGACACAGATGCATTGAAAAGGTAAGGTAATAAATCTAATACCTTTATGTATACTGCAGCCAAGTTTTCTTAGGGACTTCATGGTGCGATGTTAGTAAATGGCCATAACTCCTTACCTCCCTACATAGTGTCTGCAACAATGTCCTGGTCACCAGCATTTAAATGGAATTAAAATACCAATAACATTAAAAGCAATTTAAAGCATACTATTAAAAATAATGCATCCTGCATTGGAGACTATGATTTGTAACGATGATGATGATGATGATGATGATGATGTGAGCCAGCGTGGTGAAAGTGGTTTGAGGGTTGGGCTATCACTCTGAAGATAAGGGTTCAAATCCCAGCAAGACACACTCTCTCAGCCTCAGAGGATAGCAGTGGCAAACCCCCTCTGAAGAAACTTGCCAAGGAAATCCCATGATAGGTTAGCCTTAGGGTTGCTATAAGTTGGAAATGACTTGAAGGTGCATGACAACATATATGTCTCTGACATGCTATGCCACTTTTCTAGTGAATTGTGTTGATGTGTATCAGGGTGTTCTGACACACACTGCACAATGGGGCACTCTGTAAGACACTCTGATATAATAATAATTTGTTTTTTAATTATTTTTTGGTTTTGTTTTATTTATATACCGCTTTTCCAAAGATCATAGCGGTGAACAGCAAGTAAGCTAATTAGCAAGTAAACTAATTTGCCCCCAACAGTCTGGGTACTCATATTAACGACCTCGGAAGGATGCAAGCCTGAGTTGAGCTTGGGCCCTTTTGCTGGTCTTGAACTCGCAACCTTGTGGTTTTGAGTGCATGGCTGCAGTACAGGCATTTAACCACTGCGCCACCAGGGCTCCTGTAGTGGAGGTCCCCATTGCACAATGGGACCCATGGCAGTATGGCAGCTCCACTTGCATAAAGATTCCAAATATGATAACTGACCCTCTGGACTCAGGAATCTGATGCAGAGGAGTTGGATTGCAAGGAGTTTCTCACTCCAGACAACTCCCTTTCTGAATCAGAGAAACTGGTGGCTGAACCTGCTAAGAGGCTCCCTCCTGAATAGGACTTGAGAGACACTGAAATGATACCCTACTGCCCTTTGAAGTGCAGCAAAGCGACAAGCACATGAACTGCTCAGAAGATGTTACTAATCAATGTACTAGCAATCCAGAGGTATGGAAATTCACTAGCATTCCACCATGTTGCCTCCTCTATGTGCACCTTGGAGTTGTCTGAGTTAGAAGACTAGACTTGAGCATGCTTCTGCATCATTTATTGCATGTATGACCCCACCTTGCAGTGTACTTGCAATGGCAAATTTAAAAACAACAGAATGGAGACTAAGTAGTACAGAACAGAATGGAGACCATCTGAATAAGGACTCCCAACCATGGGACCCCAGATATTGTTGAAGGACAACTTCCAGGAACCCTGTCCATTAGCTGGGGATTCTGGGAGTTGTAGTCCAACAATATTGGGTAAGCCATAGCTGGGTACCCTATAGCCACAAGCAAAATCAGTTGAGCAGGTCAAAGAGCAGATGAAATAAATAAATCTTGGACAGGGGGCAAAGAGCAATGAAGGAAAGGAGACCAGATAGATCTTTCAATGCAAAATATTCCACAGCCTAGAGATGATCACAGCACAAGTGACTCCTTTGTGTAGGCCTCCTGAGTAATAGGAGGCAGCCCAAAAGCTGGGAGTTGTACCTAGTAATGGCAGGCAGCTCACAGGTGAGCAGCTACCTGGACTTGCAGAAACAATTAATTATTAAATAAATATCTAATTGAATCTGAATCAATTCTCAGGGCACGTTACTAATCCTCTCTCAACATTCAACTGTATTCCTGCAGCAAAGTTGTTTGGAAGCAGCTGTCTTATCTGCTTTTAAACAAAGAAGCTAAGAAAGTAGTCCTCAAGATCTACTAAGCGTAGCTCTACATGGCCAGAAATACTCCGGGCTGCGTCCAGAGTATTCTGGCCCCAAAGCTGCCCTGAATTCCCCCCGTTACCTCTGGACTCCAGAATGATGCCAGGCAGCTGTCTACACACTTGTCTTGTTGTTTGACCAGTGCCACCACCGCTGGCATGAGTCGCTCCCTCTGAGGTCAAACACAAGGTATGCAACCTTGATCATGTGTCTGGACACCTTGTTGTGACCTCAGAGGGAACAACTAGCATCAGTGGTGCTGGTACCAGGCAGCACAGTGGGATGCATGTGCAAACAGGCACCCAACATCACTCCAGAATGCTCTGGAAAATTGTGAGCCAAAGGTAAGTATTTTTAAATCTGGTTTAAGGGAGGGATGCCCCAGATTCATTGCAGAACTGGCTTCACGTCATAAAAACGGTCCACATGAACCCAGGCTTTGGCCCTGCATTGTGTGGACACGGTAAGTGGAAACCAGTTCATTTGGTCTGTATAGACCTGCTCTGAGTTTGAATTTCTGTATCTCTGTACAGCTCCCTCTGTTGATATGTAGGGCATCAGTTTCAGTGCAGTCCTCAAATGTTTTTATTTATGTTTTGCCTTGCCAATCTTCCTTGCAGCTGAGTCAGTGACACTTTGCACCTCTTCTTTTGTAGGCAGTTGTTTTGATAACTTTTATTTGGTTCCTTAGAGGGATGCTATCTTGGAAGAAAAGGTTAAAGCTCCCAGATGTTTGTTTCTGTTTTCCGCCAGAGGCCTCTGATTGCTTTTGCGTTGTCTTGGGTTCAACTGTCCAAATCCCTACCGTTCCCAAGCCCCTGACTGCTCCGCAGCTTCCTCTGTTTGCTCTTGTTTGTAGCTCAGCTGCATCAGCGGTGTTTGTTCAATTTTTTCCAGCTCCTGATTCCCCTGAAATCCCAGGAAGATTTGGACCGAGCGGTGGAACACTTGGATCTCAGCCCTTCTCTCAAGAGCCTGAGAGTGTTTGTGAAAACTCCAAAGAAAACAAATGTGAGCCATTGCCTTTTTAGCCCTCTTCATCTGTGTACAAAGCAAAATGCTGTGTTATTGTTGTAAGAAGTGGAAGAACTCATAAATATGTATCAGATGGCAAGTTTCTTATAAGGGTGTCCTCTTAGAATGGGAATCTGGTTATTTTATTTTTTTTAATCCACTCCTCTGCTTTAAAGCCCATTTTCTTTCTCCATTTTGCCATTTGAACAACTGTAGAATGATGACGGTTACTAGCTGTTCATGTTCTGGTTTGCAGTTGGAAGCCCTCAACGAAAACCTGGCCTATAGGTAACTTATGATCTAATCTGCACTGCAGTTTGCAGTTTGACACCGTTTTAACTGTCATGGCTCCATCCCTGGTGGTACAGTGGTTAAATGCCAGTACTGCAGCGACAAGGTTGTGAGTTCGATCCCAGGCAGGGCTCCAAGGTCCACTCAGCCTTCCATCCTTTCATAGGTCAGTAAAATGAGTACCCAGCTTGTTGGGGCAGTTGCTTTACACATTATAAACCACTTAGGGAGTGCTGGTTTACTGATAAGTGGTATAGAAATGTACTTGCTATTGCTATATTGCTATTGCTATCTTATGGAATTCTGGGATTTGTAGTTTGCTGAAGCACCAGACTCTGACAGAGAAAGCTAAATAGCTCACCAAATCACAAATTGCAGAATTCCATAGCATTGAACCATATCAGCTAAAGCTGTGTCAAACTTGTTTTATTTCTGCAGTGCAGATTAGACCTATGATAGCAATGTAAGAATTATCTTACAGTATCAGACTAAATGTCTGTCTTGGCCAGCAGCCTCTCATGTAGCCTTTATGCCCTGTCTCTGCAACTCCCTTGATGACATTTTCACTTGTTGCTTATGTTTCCAGCACCTAATACTTTGAGATATGTCATGTCAGAACAACAAGATTATATTCAGGTAGCTTGGTTAATGATAAAACCTGTGCCGCCACAAATGGAGTAGGCAAGTTGGTGTTTACCAGTTGTTCTGGAATACACCATGAGCTTCAGCCAGCATGAGCAGTGGTCAGGGATGATGGGAGCTATACTCCAGAACATCTGGAGTCTACCAAATGGCCTACCCCAGTCTAATCATTTTTTTGCTGTTGTTGTTTTTAAAAAAAACCTTTAAGGATCAACCAAGACATGGTATTAATCAATTAGTGTGCACATTTTTGTTATGTAAGCAGGATAATAGTTTGGGGTGTCAATCCCGATCGGGATGAAGATTGCCCACCTCACCCCTAAGATCTGTTTCTTAGGCCAAGGAACAAAGCTGCTTCCTATTGTAAACACCCCCCCCCAAATTCAAATAACACTTTTGCAGGGGGTGGGGTTATTTTCTTGGGATCGCTTTTGGAAGGATGAAAAACGGTACTCCCTACACTCTGTGGTTTTGATCCTGCTTGTTTAGCCTGGAGAAGAGAAGGTTAAGGAATGACATGATGGCCCTCTTTAAATATTTGAAGGGATGTCATATTGACGATGGAGCAAGTGTTTTTCTGCTATTCCAGAGAATAGGACATGGAGCAGTGGATTCAAACTACAGAAAAAGACATCAAACATTAGGAGAAATTTCCTGACAGTAAGAGTTGTGTGACAGTGGAACATTCTGCCTTGGAGAGTAGTAGAGTCTCCTCCTCCGGTGGTTTTTAAAGAGAGGCTGGATGGCCATCACACGGGAGTACTGTCTTTCTGTATGGCAAGGTGTTTGACTGGATGGCCATTGTGGTGTCTTCCAACTCTATGATTCTGTGATCCATCCCTTGAAAGGCAGTGGGACCTACCAACTCCTTTTCTTCCATTTCTAGGCTTTGCAGCCCAACAACAGCAAGCAGCACGAGATGAGAATATCCAAGTCTATGGGAGATATCATGGGGTCCCTGTACAAAGATGCGGAGAGGACACGGAAGCATTCAACAGGTGAGTGACATGAAGCTGAGGTATTTTCTACTCTTCCCGTCAACACGGTGACAAGTTACAAGTCTCCCTTATTAACATGGAATTAACCCTTCAGGCTATTATGGCTAATTCTCATTAACAGGCCTAACATCACAGCTATGGTCAAAAGTGTGACTGCATGGAGCCGCACAGATAGTTGTGCGATCCTCAGCCCTGGACTGCTCTTTTTCTGAACAGAAAAAATAAGAGAAGTGGATTGCCTCATCAGCAAGCCAGAATGAATAAGTGAATTGCCTCCTCAACATGTTTCCAGGAGTGGCAACATACTTTTTAATACACAAAGGGATCTAGTAGCCCCTTTGAGACTAACAAGAATGAAGCTGGTAGCATGAGCTTTTGTAAACTTGAACCTACTTCCTAAGATGCATGTTTTGGATCTCTCACTCCAAAACATGCATCTGAGGAAGTAGATTCAAACCTATGAAAACTCATGCTACCAAATTCTTTCTTTCAGTTAGTCTCAAAGATGCTACAAGGTCCCGTTGCATATGAATTTTGCAGACTAACATGGCTATGTCTTTGAAGACTTTTTACTAGGTCACCTAGTTTTTCCTTTTCTCTCTGGGCATGGTTGAACAGTATTAATTTCCCCCCAAACCAACAAGATGAATTTTTGCCACTTCTGAATGGATTTTATTTCAGGGTTTTTGGCAATCCATGCACCCTCCGTAAGGTTCTGGGCAAAAAATTGGCTCCCCAACTTGCTACAATTGACCTAACAGCACACAGTGGAGAAGCTATACTGAAATTTAACAAGGTCTAACCACCTTTCTGAATGGAAGCTCCCAAATATGTGAACTCTAATGCTTCCTCTGCCTTGAGCCCCACCGTTATAAATTATACAAATTAATTCAGGTGTTCTTAATTGCTGTCAAGCTGACTTTGACTTATGGCAACCCTATGAATGAGAGACCTCCAAGAGCACTGGTCCAGGGTTTTGTTAGTCTCATTTTAGCATACAACCCTATTCTTTGTGCTCGTCTGTTCATGGCAAAACCCCACAGAGGAGTTTCTGCCCACTTTCAGGAATTGTGCTTGGTAGATAGCATGAACCTTCTGGACAGGCTAAGTTTGCTATAAATGCTATCAATGCTACCTGGCCGTCTGTTCTTGCCACAACCTCAGACAACCCAGAAGTGTATATCTTCCAGGGCAATTGGTGGATCCAGTGCTATAGGGGCAGTGAATCTACTCTCAGTTTTAAGGCTTCTGCATCTTGATGGTGTGGGAGCCATCCACTTGCTGGATCTTGTTCACAGCAGAGGTTCAGCACACAGAGAGCTCCTGGGTAAACTGGGGCAGATGCAAGAGAATCAGCCATAGACCTGAGAGTAGAGTTGCTGCCCCCCTGGAAATGGATCCACTGGCTACCCTTGCTGCCTGGTGTGCTTTGGCTATGGGCCCCAGCCTCAGGATGTCATCTGAGAGACTGGGGAATGAAAACCCCATTTGCCATCTAATAATGATAATATTTTGTAAAGTTTTATTATATATGTTGTATTATGGACCACAATAATAACAATAATAAATAATAAAATATTTATTTATATCCCGCCTCTCCCTTCTGGGATCTAGGCGGATAACAACTGTCCAATAAAACAGACAATACAGACAATAATAAAATTTCCCTTATTCCCTTAACCCTCCCTCCTTCTGCTATAAATACACATAAACATCAAGATACAAAACTATTTTTAAGAGAAAGAAAGAAAGAAAGAAAGAAAGAAAGAAAGAAACCTCATTTGCCAGGTATAGCCCATGTTTGAGATATGATCCTGACAGATTGGCCAGAGAGGGAAAGAGGGGCTTCCAGAAATGTTTACTAATGGAAAGAAAGGCTATCTCTTCAGATCTGACCCCATACAGTTGACCCAGCTTATAAGATGTATGCCTGATACAGGTCTGTCTTTTCCAAATAGCTCCCCTCCCCTCCCACAGTCCTTTGCTACATGAGTCATCCAATTCCTGACAGACCTCAGGCTATACATTTTAGACATATATATCATTTTAATTACTAAAACATTTCTCCTTGGTGTTGCTGTTGAGAGTGTGTCCATTATTTTGGGGAGGCAGTTGGATGGTTGTTTCTGAAACAAAATGTGCCGGTCTGCTGTTACATCAAGTCTCTGCAGATGCTTCTTGTACTTGAACAAAGTTAACATTTTGGCTGTTTTTCTTTGAACTGCCAACCCATCTTCTCCTGTCACACCAGCAGACCAAGGAATTTGGAGTTAATGTGAAGTTATTATTGGCAAAAGTCATAAGCCTTCCATCCTTCTATAAAGGGGGAAGTGCTATGCGCAGAGTTCATGGAATCAGTGAAGTTGGGACTGAATTAGGGGAAAACCCAGCATTTTTAGTGCACAATATAAGCATGTTTAAGAGGCATGGAAACTTCCATGATTGTGGATTTGGGCCATTACCTCTAGTACTGACTTGAGAGCTTCTGCAGAATACTGAAAATTAAAATTCTGGATGCAACTATACTGTAGAAATAATGCAGTTTGACACCACTTTAAGTGCTGTAGTGCCATCCTATGGAATCCTGGGATTTACAGTTTTACAAAGACTTTAGCCTCCTCTGGCCAAGAATGCTGGTGCCTCACAAAACTACGAATGTGGGTCAAGCCATGGCAGTGAAAGTGCATTATTTCTACAGTGTAGATTCATCCTTTGTTTTCTTTCAGCAAAGCAACTGTCTAGTCCTCATGGTTATAAGGAGAGGAAAATGCATACACACAGTGTTTTTTTAGAAATGTCTGGAAGGATGGAATGGTGGAAATCCTTTCACTTTGTAAATGTTTTCCCTAGGCTTACTAAAACAGAATGCGCTCATGCGCTCTGTAAGAAGCTGCCTTATACTAATCAGATCACTAGCCTGTCAAGCTCAGTATTGTCAACTCTGATTGGCAATGGTCTTCCAGGGTTTCAGGCCAGATTCTTCCCTAATCCTATCTGGAAATCCTAGATATTTTCTATACCTCTCCCACCCAAATATTCACCAGAACCAACACTTCTTAGCTTCCAAAATGGGGTGAGACTGAATGCATTCATGGTGCTACGATGGAACCTTGAAAGCTAAATTCAAAATTTGATTATGCATTGCAAAATTTAGGATGCTGAGCTTATCCCAGTGTAACTGCAATAAACTTTAAAAACAACTGTAAAGTATGCTCCTGGTGGTGGTTTTTAAGCTTGTGTAATTGCTTTGGGATTGCTGCCAGTGTTTTACTCGGCATGTTCAACTCCCAGTTTGGATGTCCAAAAGCCTCCATGTGTGGCGTTGGACCTTAAAATGTCCCTTGCAGCTCAGCTACATGCACCACTCACATCCTTCTTTCCATTTTTGGACTACATCTCCCAGAAGCATGGGTACAGGCCATGCTGGCTAGGGGATTCTGGGAGCTGTAATCCAAAAAAGGGAGACTTTGTCCATTCTATCTAGCCATGGCCTCTTAAGCATCCCAGGATAGAACTTCCCCTTGTTAGCTACCCATGCTACTAGATCTGCAAGGAATGATGCCAAATGTATGACATTTTCACCATGAGCAGCATTTGGAGGTGGCAAAGCACTAGAGGAAGCCAGGACAAAGCTGTGTTTTTTGAAAGAGTGAAGCTAAGCGAGGTCACCCTGGATCTGGCTGTACATGTCATGCTCTCTGCACGCACTGTATATGAGAATGCCTTTAAGATAACATAGTGGAAAGAAACATTAAAAGGTCCCAGAATATGCCCGCCAGCAGTGGCAGGATCTTGGTGGGACATGTTGTACCTTTAATAGTAAACTAAACCATGGGAGGTCTTGAGTTATTTCTCCAGCCTCACATTTTTTTTCCTCCTTTAATTTTCTCTTCTCTTTCTGTCTCTCTCTGTTTTGGGATATATGTGTGTAAATTATTATCATCCTGCAGATGTCTTCTTCTTCTCCTTCTCCTTCTTTATCAATCCTGCTTGTTACTTGTTTCCATTTGCTATTAATTAATGCATTTCATTAATAACATAAATCATTAATAATAAATAGTGTTAGTGGGTTTTTCAGGCGATGTGGCCATGTTCTAGAAGAGTTCATTCCTGACATTTCACCAGCATCTGTGGCTGGCATCTTCACAGATGCTAGCAAAACATCAGGAATAAACTCTTCTAGAACATGGCCACATAGCCCGAAAAACCCGGCTATGAAAGCCTTCAACTTCACAATTAATAATAAAGTTTATCATTACTATGATGACGATGGTGCAGTATTGTCATTCAAAGAGCTGTGGACTGTGTTGTTTGCCTTTTGACTTCATATTTATTTATTTTTTAGCACAGTACCTTTATATGCCAACTTTCCCCAAGGAGCTCATGGTGATGTGCCCCCTCCACATTTTGTCCTTATAAAGGCAGCAAAGTGGTGTGGCGGCCCTTCAAGATCTCATGGGGGAATAATGGAACCCCTTTGCATCCCAGAGTTGCCATCCCTTACTCAATTTGCAATCCATATGGATTAAGCATATGGTTGGAAGGCATGCATGCACTAATCTCTCACTGGTTTCCTCAGTGCCTTCTCCATCCCTTTCTCTTGCAGGTTCCTTGCACACCGGCCGGAGTTCTCCACCTCCTGGGAGTGTCCCTGAGGAGCAGCAGCAGATTGCTCGGCAGGGTTCCTACACGAGCATCAACAGTGAAGGGGAGTTTATTCCTGAAACTATGGACCAAAATGTAAGGCTGGGCAACTTAGGGAGGGTCAGATCAATTTGCCGGGGAGTAGGCAGCAAGAGTAAAATGAGTGGGTGCCCTATAGCCTTAGTTCTTTATTTCTGAGTACAGTCAGCCCTCCACATTTGTGGCTTTGACTATTGCAGATTTGACTATTTGTGGATTTGATTAATATGTTATCTCTAGGAAATTCTAGATCCTGCAGCATGATTCTATGATCAATTTCTGCTGGAAGTTGACCATAAAGTCATGCTGGAGGACCTAGAGACTCAGAGAGAGAACACTTCTCTAGGCATTTGTAGGTCCCTCCGGCGCAATTCTGTGGTCAACCTCTGCCAGAGTTGCACCGGAAGACCTAAAGATTCCTAGAGAGGTGTTCTCCCAGGTTCATTTTTTTTCATGGGAGTCCTGAACCCCTAAACCCAGTGAATGTGGAGGGCTCACTGTAGATCATCATGAGATTCCTCATAAATAGCTTCCAGCAAGTGCATAAATGGGGCGTCTTAGAACTAATTAAAATCTATAGGCTGTATTGTTCTATATTGCACCAATACACACAAAGGGCTATTTACACTCCCCCCTCCCTCTGTTTAAAAAAGAAAGAAAAATCCTTATCTCTGGAAAGCTAGCCTGTGAGGGAAGAGGATTTTAGAATAACATTCTCCAAGTCATGTTCACTTTCTACATGGAGGCAGGTATTTTAATTCATTCATGTGAGGAATCAGGACGGATTGTATCATATACTCATTTTGAATATCTGGTTGTTAGTGTATCATCACAGAAAGTCAGTTTGTTATTCTTTAGATGTGTGTGTGTGAATATCCACAAGTGACAGATCAAGGAAAGTTAGTAACATTGGGATTATATTTTTGGTAGTGCTTAGGGCAGGTGGCAGCTGGAGGCCCACATTGGCTGGAGATGTGGGGAAGTGGCCCTCCCAGTCCAATGGCAGCTGTCCCCTGCTTGTTCTTCCAGCATCTGACATTGCAGATGTGCAGGATCATGGACACTTTTGGAAAACCACTGGCTGCAATGGCCAGCCTATAACAGATTCTGAATTTTCTGGGCTCTTTGTTCAAACTTCATAATACCTGACGGAAAGTTAGGAGCTCAGTTGGCACGGGGATATATTATTCCTGTAAACCAGTGTTTCCCAAACTTTGGCCTGTGGATCTTTTGGACTTCAACTCCCAGAACCTCTAGCCAGTTTGGCCAAGAACCAGGAATTCTGGGAGCTGAAGTTCAAAACGTCTGGAGGACAAAAGTTTGGGAAACATTGCTATAAATAGATAGTGTTTGCCTGGAAAAGTCTTATTTTTTCACAGAGGAGGTAAGAAAGGGTTTTTGCATGGAACCAAGTAGTTCTGGGATAGAACAAAGGCAAAGGATAGAGCAAAGAAAACGCCCCATTCTACCACAGGGGTTGAAATCATGCAGTCCTCCGGATGTTTTTATTAGATTGCAAGTCCCTAACCAATATAGCGAATGATGAAGAACGTCTGATCTATAAAAGCCCTAGTTGCTGTTCTTGTTGGTAAATTTGAGTGGAATGTCTTTATTTCCATGAGATGCCTTATATTGCGTTTTAGCATTTAAAACTGGTCACAATTATGTTTTTTTTTAATCAACAAACTCTCTTAAAAGCCATTCTGGGTGGATTTGGGCAAATGCTTCTAGCTGTCAAAATGAAATTTAATTGTTGATAAATGTTTATGAGCCTTTCCATCTCTTTTTCTCCAAAGTTGCTGGAATCATTCATCAGTCCAGATGATTCCCTCTCAGGAAGCTGCCAATCTCTGGACAGATCTGTAGACAGGTAAGCCAGATCTGTGGTGTTAAATCCTTCTGCTTTGAGGTAGAGGTACCTGGGGGATCTACTTTCCCATTTCCTGGGGTTGTCATCAGGATGAAGTCCTGATGACTACATAGTTTAGTTTGAAAAAAATTATTTCTTGGACTACATCTCCCAGAACCACTCAGCCAGAATGTCCACTGGATTCCAGTGAGGGGCTATTGGGGGAAAAACTTACTTAGTGGTGGCACCTTACATGTAGCATAACTTTCCTAGAGAGGCTCTCTTAGTGCCCATTCTGTCACCTATTATGTGTCATCCATTATGTATACAGTCATCCCTCCGTTTGTGCGGACTTTGAATCCATGTCCCTCGCTTACTCATGAGGAGCAAATGGAGAGACATAAAAAGGGGGGAGTGCCTCTATTCAAGCCAATAGGGCTTGAATATCGGCAGATTTCCATTTTCGCCGAGGGAGGGGGCGCAGATCGTATCTCTGTGAAAATGGAGGGGTGAGTGTAGTTCAATAAAAATTATCCAATGTTTAAGTTTGGTCAGGCTGTGAGATAATGACTAACCCAGTCTTAGCTGATGAACTGTATAACTAAGTGAGGTTTTCAAACTTGGGTTTCCTTGCTATTACTCCCAATTTTCTATCCATACTTATCTGAAAACTAATATGCTCCTTTCTTCTATATATCTATGAACTGAAATTTTGACATGCTACTTTTTTGGACTATAATTTCCTAAATCCTCATGTCTATGGCGACAGGGAATTCTGGGAGGTATCATCCAAAAAAGTAATGTCTCCAAGCTCTGGACAATGGAAGCCTAAAGATGATGGTGGATGTGCTCATTAAGGTGATATCAACCAGTGCTTTTACTGGGGAAGTGCAGTGGCTAAGAGGTTTACTGAGAGTTCTCTAGTTCAAATCTCACCTATCAGGCTGCTCCTCATCCATGAATCTGCCTGGCAAGGTCTAGTAAAAGGACCACATGGGATGATGTTGTTGCATTATGTTTTTCCTTGCCCACCCTGTGGTTAGCCAACTGCTTCTTTCAGTTATGAGGAGGGTGACCCGTCACATCCAGCATTTGTTTTACAAGACTCTGCCAGAGACACATTTAAGGGGAGAAGCAGGTAAATGGGATTCAGACATCCCTTTTATGGCTAGTCAGTTGAGACGGATGGATGAGATATATCTGCAACAGGGGAATAATAATGTTCACCTGTCTTGCAAGTGTATTGTACATGAATATCTATATAATGCACTGAATGTTGCTGAATCAAATGTAGTGTTTCTGTTCCTTCCTGCAGCCCTCCTTTTAGTCAAACACCTGTTTCAAGAAGGAAGAGAGAAGCCAAAGATAGTCTTGACTGCCTAGGTAAGACTATTGGCCAAAATGAAGCTTGGAGGCTTCCTGAATGCTTGTGATGCCAGAGAATGGCATATCCCTGAGATGTCTCCAACCACAATTTATGTTATTCCATGGGTTTTGCACATCAAAACTATGGAGGCAAATATTTTCTGACATTTAGAGGGGTCAGAGTTTAGGTAAAGCATGCAGCTGCAACACTAGGCTACTGAGCTTGGAGAACGAACATTCAAGAGATCCAAAAAATGCTATATGTAAAACTTATAAATTTCTTTCTTTGGTTGGAGACTTTTGCTGGAGCGTACATGTGCAGCTGGTGAAATCATGGAAAATTTCATCATTGTTATATAGTAATGACCTCTGCTATTAAAAAATGAATACATGGCAGGGGGCCCAGAGGATGAAAAGACAATGTTTGGCTTGATGCAGTGGTGCTGGCCCAGTCCATGATAGATAAGCTTCAAATAAGGCCATGCGGATGTGTGAAGTTTTAATGTGCTCCCCCATGGGGTTGCAACACTCAAGCTTTTTCGTTAAAAGATCTTTCTCCAAAGCATCAATTTGCAGCAACCTATGTACCGTTTGTGTGAACAGATCTCTACATGTTTGACCTCCAGAAGAGGGAAGTTACAAGAAGGAACTGTTGCAATGCTCAGTTGCATGCTTCTCAGAGTAGCCATTGAATAGTGGCTAAATGGCAGGGATGGCACAAGGCACTTTGCTGCTTGAGGCAGAAAATGATGTCCACCCAAGTCAAGGTGCATAGTATCCAAAGTCAGGCAAGGTGTTTTGGCAGCTGTGGAAGAGAATTCAATAAGCAATTTCCTTGCTCCCTTATTATTTATTTATTTATATAGCGCTGTAGATTTGCACAGTGCTGTACATACAAACAATAAAATAGATGCAAGTAAACATGCCCATGGCGTACAATCTAAGAAATAATAGCATAATAAATATAAATAATACATAACAATACAGGAAAGGGTTCAATTTGTTTTTATTTATTTTATTTGTTTTATTTATATACCGCTATTCCAAAGATCATAGCGATGAACAGCAAGTAAGCTAATTAGCAAGTAAGCTAATTTGCCCCCAACAGTCTGGGTACTCATTTTAGCTCCCTCCTCGGAAGGATGCAAGCCTGAGTCGAGCTTGGGCCCTTTTGCTGGTCTTGAACTCGCAACCTTGTGGTTTTGAGTGAATGGCTGCAGTACAGGCATTTAACCACTGCGCCACCAGGGCTTCAATAAAACAGGCAACAAATTAAAAATATCAAATA